>NC_135215.1:3571105-3678605 GCF_052324685.1 Brachyhypopomus gauderio
GGCCCCAAACACCACCAAATGTGAGATTCTGATTGACAGGATCAGAATAGTATGGTAGCGACCTTATCTTCCTTATTACAGGATAATGTGCTAGATCATTCGATAGGCACATACATAGTCACATGATCTGTTAGACAAAATCAGAGGTGTGTGCAGGCCTAACACTCTCACATGGATGTTACTGCTTTATGATAGAGTGCATGTCTGTTATTCTAGGAACTGACTGCAACTTAAAGGGGGGGGGGGGCACAATGGCAAATAGAAAATGTTTAGTGTCATAATGAATTATGCAACAAATGGAATTACCAGTGCCTAATAGGCCTGTCACACTCTGGAGACACAGATTTCGTGTGTCACTGCAAACACCTGCAGTGGTCGTTTTCTGGAGCAGCTGACGAGGTCCTTCAGGTACATAGTTTATGATTAAACCAAATAAGTTATCCATTATCGAGAGATCCCACCTCTCGTTTAGTCTCGCCTGACCTGTCTCGGGTTCTGCAGTCCCACCATCTCTTCAGACGCAGACCCGAAGGCCTCCGGGCACACACAGTCCACCTCTAAGTGGAAGTGCAGGACCCGGTGGAGCTGGCAGGACTCGGGGCTTTGGCCTGGTGGGATGGGAATGTGAAAGGCCGCCCAAACCACCGCTGCTACCTGGAGGCCTGCCAGCACGGCCCCGCTCTCTGAATTACAGCGCATTAAGTCAGAATGGAGGACATTATTGCTAGTCTCCTTCTCTTCCTCTGTTGCTCGATTGCAGTATCCATACACAGTCCAAGCGTGCCCAGCACAGATCAGCAGACACCCCCACCCCCCCACCCCAAAGGAGAAAAAGACCCAGTCCGATCAGTAGCATAGCATAATTTATTGTTTTTCAAGAAAAAAAAAATGCTGGGAAAAACGGAAACCTCTGGTTTAAGAGATTTGGTTTAGTGGTAAAGGGGAAAAATGTCACTTTTTAAGTTTTTATACATGCAAACTACATATACACTATACATTATATATATACACACACTGTATATATCTGTATGTATTTGTAAAAAAAGGATTTCATCTAGATCAAATGTTCAGCACCTTTTATTCAGACACAATGTGAACACTAAATGAAAGTTAAGTCAAGTGTCAGCAAAACATATGGGTAATACATCAAAAAACAAACACATCCACATTTAACTCAAATGTAATATTATACACAAATGGTTACTTGAGAGTCATGGACATTTTTCATGTTCTTTGATGTGGCCCATCGGAAGGTAGCGAAAATTACAGGGTATGTTTTGGCAGAAATCTAATTTTCCCTCTCAGATCTGACATATAGTTGGCAAAAAACACTGAGGCACTGCACAGAATCTATTGAATAATTGGTTTTGGTTCATATTGCTGAAGAGAGTCAGAAGCAGAATGTCAAGAATTTCCTCCATCATTCAGCTGTCTGAACTCACTAATGCCACAAATGTCAAATCTGATGAAATTTTCAGTGTCAGATTTCAAGACATTAACAATACAGTTGCTTACACAAAATAAATATCTTTGCATCATAAATAAAGGTTAGATTCACATGAATGGTTAAAAAACACAAACAACTCGCTTGCTGACCAAGCTTATCACAAAATCAGTATTTCAGGCACTACTGAAAACTTGAAGGGCCTTTCAAACATCTGGCCTTTCAACCCCCTGCAAAGACGTAGCCACATGTATCTGTGTCGTTCAACTGTGGTGCCTGACAGACGGAATTCAACACGTTTCCTCATTTCCTCCGCTCTGAGACATTCGTTTTCAGCCAGCTAACGGGTGGAGCCGCTCCTAACGACCCGAAGGACATGCGAAGGGCGTGCGGTCCACTCTGGGGCTGGGGGAGTCCAGCTGTGATTGGTAACAGCGTGCTTGCTTGTGTCTCCGTGTCCGCAGGTCCTGGAGGAACGCATGAAGCTGGAGTGTAAGTGTCACGGCGTGTCGGGCTCCTGCACCACCAAGACGTGCTGGACCATGCTGCCCACCTTCCGGGAGGTGGGCTACGCCCTGAAAGAGCGCTACGTCACGGCCGCCCAGGTGGAGGCGGTGCGGGCCACGCGCCTCCGTCAGCCCTCCTTCCTGCGGCTCAAGCAGCCGCGCGGCTACATCAAGCCCACCGAGACGGACCTGGTGTACCTGGAGCGCTCGCCCAACTACTGCGAGGAGGACGTGTCCACGGGCAGCACGGGCACGCGGGGGCGTCTCTGCAACCACACGTCGCCGCACGCCGACGCCTGCCACCTGATGTGCTGCGGGCGCGGCCACGACACGCGCCAGGACTCGCGCGTGTGGCAGTGCCACTGCAAGTTCCAGTGGTGCTGCTACGTCAGGTGCAACACCTGCAGCGAGAACGTGGAGGTGTTCACCTGCAAGTGAGGGGCGGGGCGGAGGGGCAGGAAGTGGGAATCGACTCGCTGTTTTGGTTTTGCACATCAGACACTCGTTAACGTAGGGAGAGCACAAAAGTACAAGATGTGGAGTGTTTAGGGAAATACGAATATGCACTGACCCCAGTCGGACTCCGAACGGATTTTTCCATATATGGTGAATGTGTAGAATTGAAAGCCGCATACAATGTTGGGGATTTGGACCTCCCCAAGTCTTCCACCAATCAACTAAGAGCAGCAGAAGCTTCTCCCAGGGGCCCCGGTACTGACCGATGGGGTTGTCACACCAAACGTGTTAGGACACCAGGGGCAAAATGCTAAAAAAAAACGGGACGAGAAAACGACGATCACCTAACGTGCGTTCCCGAACGCTACACGGAGGGGCAGGTAGTAGTGGAGGAGGTCGCTTTCTGCATAAAATACTGGAACTCTTCAAATGTTTGTCACACTGTATCTGTTTGAACACTGAAAATGGCTGCCTTTCTTCTTCTTGTCCTTTGGAGAGGACAAGAAAAAGTTTCATACTGACCATGTTTTTTTTTTTTTTTTTTTTTTTACGACTCTGAAAATCATTGCTACTGATATGTTGCTATTGTATTTCCGTATCTCATCCCACACTGCAGCAGGCACAGAAAGCAGGCGGGTGTGCCGTACTCAGAGTTCACAGCATCAGGCAAGTATTTATTTTCTCTGCTTTCTTACGCAGCTCTCTGATACAAAACAGGCCTGCTCCATACACAGCCAATTGGACAAGATATCACACAGTCAGTGAAAATACTGGCAATTTGTATGTTGGTGGTATTAGTCTGATTCAATGTTGTCCTCACTACTTAAGTACATTTCTTGTGAAAGTGGTCAAGGCTGAAAGAAACAAACAACGACATCAGAAACATTTGCAGACTGTACCACAGCACCGGTGTGGCAGTGAGTTGTCTGTCCACCTTCCATCTCTACATGTGCGTGACGTACGTGTCCACGTGTGGCCGTGGGAGTCAAAGACAAGCCCTGAAGGAAGCATGTGGAAGTGAATCCGGGCATCCGACCCGTGGACAAAGGTCTCTCGTGAGTTTCAGAGCCGTGGCATTCCACACCACTGGTGTGATCGTACACGACCCTCCCTAGCCAGGGCACGTCCGGCTATTTCCACCTGAACGGCTGGAGAGGATCAAGGGCTCGCGGCTATTTTAGATAGCAACGTTATTTTATTTTAATTACTCAAAATTGTTTATGAACATTTTACGGTTGGCAAATTTGTAAAAGTATATTTTTTTATGTAAAAATATGGCACTTTGTCATGTATATTCAGAAAGAAATTATTAATACTATTTCCTTTATTATATTTTCATTGTTTCTTTACAATTTTAAGACCACAAAATATGCAGAATTTTGTTGCAAATTAATGTATAAAACATTTGGGTTACCCCATAGTAACTTCAGGTATGAAATGAATTCATCTCATGGTGATACTTGTACTCTTAACGGAGCAAAGTAAACTGGTAATAAATAAATGAAATCAAACCATCTGAGCATAACTAGACTGCAGCACTAGCGTTCGTGTCGGTTTTCTGCATTTTTGTCTATAATCAGAACCACACGTCAACGTTCAAGAACCAAGTCAGGACTTTATTTAACAGCTCTACAATGAATCTTCAGGCGGGTCAAAAGTGGATCACAGCAGGACCCTGTCCGTCAGGCGTGTGGTCAACGTTTTCACAGCTCTCGGGGCTGATGCTGTCCGGTGGAGGCTGCAGTGGGGTGAGGGCCATCCAGCGCTTCGCTCTGTCACCCCCCCCCCCCCCCCCCCCCCCCCCCCATTTGGCGCTCTCTTCCTGCGTGTGAAAGGCATTGCAGGCAGCCAGCGATGCAGAAGTAAAGGCCGCGTGTTTTGTTTGCCGTCTGAGCTGGCCACTGCCGGATCCGAATAAGCCACCGACATTGTACCGTGGATCGCAGGGGTGGGGGGGGGGGGGGGGGGGGGGGGGGGGGGGAGTCAACCTCGACTGTTTCGCACAAAACATTCTTCCCTTAATATGAGGCACAGCAAACAGGGTGGAGTGGTGTGAGGAGAGGCTTTCATGGCCTGGGAATTACAGAGGGGTCAGGAGCACTCCTCTCATTCTGATGGGTGGGGAGGTGAGGGGGGAGACCCCGTCCTGCATGCTAATACTTTTGGTCTGAATGACCTTTGTGATATGCGCTTGGGCCAGATCGGACCTGGAGGTGAATGGGTCAGCAGACGGAGACACTGAGAGGATGGGGTTGCTGATAACTCATATCTTCTCACCCAGCGAGATGTCCAGTCTGCTGCAGGTTCACCTCAAAATGGATGCGTCACAGTCCGAGAGCAACACTGCTTACCCTTCAGGCTCTCACACAGCCAGATACAGGAGTATTCATCAAAGTGTTAAGGGGAGAGGTGCAGTGGGATTGGGTAGCCATGTAAATAACCACAATGCTCTTGAAGAACAATGGATATTGAGAATCAACCCTGTTAACGGTTTGGGAGGCCCCACGTTTCCATAAAACTCACTGGATTAGGGATTAACCTCTACTCCCCTCTTGTCAATAGTCTTTTTTGGTGTCTGAAAAGCCAGGAAGACATGGGTCTCCTTGTTTCAGAGGATTTGAATCCTATTGAGTGGGAGCTGGAATCAAAGACCGCTGAAGGCATCCCAGATATCAGCATGGGTCCCTGCAGAAAAGCCCTTTGGCGTCCCCCCCTTGTGCAGACATCACAAAGCAAGGCACCTCCCCTCCCTCCACCCCTATCTGGGCTAGGGCGAGTGGGGAGGATGGGACAGAATGGGGTTGAGCTCCATTGCTAGTGGTCTCCCTGCCGTTCTTCCTTCTTAAGAGGTCTGAGGAGCAGGCTGCCGTCCCTCTCCTCTACACGGAAGCCCATGTCCCTCAGCATGGAGTCATCAGCCACCGCCTGCCTCCTCAGGCCCTGCACCAGCTTCTGGTTCTCCACATTGTGCTCTAGAATGTTCCGGATAGCAAAGACAGCCCACTGGCTTATGACTGGAATGAGGGTTAAGGATAGTTATGACCAAACACAAAAAATAATAATTTAAAGATATGATGGTATGAAAGGCATAAGAGAACTGAAATTATGTGCTGAATCTCATTTTATCTTTTTAATTTTGTTTTAATTTCTGTAAATGTATATCAAAGTATATTAAATGAAGTCATAAAATTGAAAAACATGACTGTGCTTTTTCCTCTGCACTATTCTCCGAATTACAGCCCTTACTTCCTCCTTGCTCACCTGAGGCACTTCCTGATTCACAACCTCTACCTCTTCTAACCTTCTTTTCCTTTGAATCAAGAGAATGAAAGGGAAAGAAGGTTAGAAGAGGTAGAGGTTGTAAATCAGGAAGTGCCCCAGGTGAGCAAGGAGAAGTAAGGGCTGTAATTCAGAGAATGAAGTGTGGTAAGGTAGTTGGACCGGATGATATTCCAGTGGAGGCATGGAAATGTTTGGGAGAGACAGCAGTGGAGTTTTTGACTGGGTTATTTAACAGAATCTTGGAAGGTCAGAAGATGTCTGAGGAGTGGAGACGAAGCATAATGGTGCAGATTTTCAAGAATAAGGGCGATGTTCAGAGCTGTAGTAATCAGATCAGTCACACCCTGAAAATCTGGGAAAGAGTGGTGGAAGCTAGGCTTAGAGGAGAGGTAGAGATCTGTGAGCAACAGTATGGTTTCATACCAGCTAAGTGCACCACAGATGCTATGTTTGCTTTGAGTGTGTTAATGGAGAAGTATAGGGAAGGACAGAAGGAGTTACATTGTGTGTTTGTTGACTTAGAGAAAGCTTATGATAGAGTACCGAGACAGGAGCTGTAGTATTGTATGAGGAAGTCAGGAGTAGCAGAAAAGTATGTGAGGGTGGTGCAGGATATGTATGAGAACAGTGTGATAGCAGTGAGATGTGCAGTAGGAATGACAAACGGGTTTAAAGTGGGGGTAGGACTACAACAGGGATCAGCCCCGAGTCCCTTCCTGTTCGCAATTGTCATGGACAGACTGACGGACGAGGTTAGGTAGGAGTCCCCTTGGACTATGATGTTTGCTGATGACATTGTGATCTGCAGTGAGAGTAGGGAGCAGGTGGAGGTGAGCTTGGAAAGATGGAGATATGCTTTGGAGAGCAGGGGAATGAAAGTGAAGAGGAGTAAAACAGAGTACATGTGTGTGAATGAGAGGGCAGACGGTGGACAGGTCCAGTTACAAGGAGCTGATTTGGTGAAGGTTGACGAGTTTACCTACTTAGGGTCGAGGGTACAGAGTAATGGAGGAAGTGAAAGAGAGGTAAAGAAGAGAGTGCAGGCAGGGTGGTGTGGATGGCATAAAGTGTCTGGGGTGATCTGTGATAGAAGGGTGTCGGCTAGAATGAAAGGAAAGATCTATTGGACAGTAGTGAGACCTGCTATGTTGTATGGACTGGAGACAGTGGCACTGACAAAGAGACAGGTGAGGGAGATGGAGATGTCTGAGATGAAGATGTTGAGATTCTCATTTGGAGTGACGAGGAAGGATAAGATCAGAAATTAATTTATTAGAGGATTAGCACATGTAGCATGTTTTGGAGATAAGGTTAGAGAAGCGAGATTGAGATGGTTTGGGCATGGTCAGAGGAGGGAGGAGAGGTATATTGGTAGGAGGGTCTTGAGGATGGAACTTGGAGGAGTGGTAGACCTAAGAGGAGGTTTATGGAAGCAGTGGTAGAGGATATGAGAGTGGCTGGTGTGTCAGTGGAGGACACTCAGGACAGGGCCAGATGGAGGAGTTTGATCCACTGTGGCGACCCCTAAACAGGAATTGCCGAAAGAAGAAGACGACGACGACTATGAAAAACAAAGCTCGACTTTGGTCCTGAAAATCCATCAGGACCAAAAGAGTTTGGTTCCCACCCTTATCGAATGCACCTGATCTGGGTCAAGACCTTCAGTAGCATCTTAATATTAGAGTACGTGTGATAGGACTAAGCTCTCCATGGTGGTAGATACCCGGAAATGGAGTTGAGGACTCTTGATTTGGCAGGCCTGGAATTAATATCATAAAAAAATGCTAAATGTCTCATTATTTCACTGAAGTGGTGATTTTGTTCACAGCACTGTACGTCTTCCATTTGGTTGGGGGTGTGTTACTGGCAGAGCAGGTCACTGCCTGTGGACTTCAACCAATAACCTCTACACTTTCAACCTGACAGAACCATCACTCATTTCCCATCACACTGTGTGGTAAACCCTCCATTAGTAATGGAAGCTAAGGGGCTTTTCCCTCCCCTGTTCTATTTTCACCTTCGTGAGCGATATCTTAGCGTTTTTCGTAGTGGCTCCTGCCAGGACAGAAGGCCTTCATTACAGCAACCACAATGGCACAGCAAAGGAGAGCGAGGAGAAATCACAACCAAGGATACACGGATTGTTGCTGTCAATGCTGCAGCAGTCCAGTACGAGGGCTATTCCATCCAGCTCTCGGATCTAGAGAGACATATAAAAAAATGGTGAGGGCATTTCACGTCTGAGGGCTAACAATCCATGCACAGCAGTTACTGTGATCTGCACCCCCCACCCCCACAAGGCCAGAATGGTTAGGACATGACGACTTTCCGTGGAGATGAAGCACATGTGGTGAAGTTGGTTTGGACCGATCGTATCGGGCTGCGGTGATTCCTGTCACACACTGCGTCTTACTATACGCTAACCGTCGTGCTAAGTACAACTCAAGAACAGTAGTAGATCACAAACCACCTTATTTCTAGGAAAAAAGGAGAATATGACAGATGACTACAGGCCTCGGTGTACTGTGTTGTAGCGAATGCCAGTCATGAGGGCGGGAGAGAAACAATTTGCTGGAAAAAAAGAAAATTAAGTGAAACTCTAGCTAGACGTCTGAAGAGAGCACGTCTGTGGCCTGTCTGGACCTGATCAGCTACAAGGAGGACAATCAATCAGAACTCACTGGAGAGCAGCAACTACTATAAGTGAAGGATTATGTGGCCCAAAGGCAAGAGTGTGATCTTGGGGTTCTTGGCTATTGTTTTTTGGCCTCTGACCCCTTGACCCTATTTAACCTGGGCTGGTATGAGCCCTTGTTCATAGCTTACTGAATGAGTCCGATCTGAAAGGGTGCAGATGGAATCATTACAGGGGTGGTTCCAACAATGGAGCTCATTAAAAAGAGTGAAAGGGAACAAACTGGGAAAGTGCTTGGGGATAGGGACAAGAGATGATGCAAGCAAAGAGGTTCAGATTGGTTCTGAAGCCTTCATCCGTATATGCTAATCCCCAAATTAGCTTTCAAGGAGGGTGCCTGTATTGATAAAAACCCTGCACTGACAGGATCCAGGCAGCTCACAGTGTGTAATGGACCACAGTAACTGAGCTTACTGCAGATCTATGCTTAAAGCACATATCTAAAGTCTTATGTTTAATTTTTCTAGCAACTTTTCAATTGTGAAAGATCATTTATATTATGAGAATGTGTCGAAATCAGTGATAAGTAGTAGTGGATATTATTAAAGAGAAAAATCCCTACAAAGCTTCACTATTTAAGTTCATACATGCATTGCTGATTTTACAAAGTCCAATCTCTCTAACCATTTAGAAGAAAATTTCACCCAAAAATTCAAATGTTGCTACAACTGAAAGCTAGTAAAAGTAAATTAAGATTATTACTTAACATTAGCTTTAATTGATTCTTAGAGATTTTAGCACTGTTGGTGACATTCTTTTAAACTAACATGCCTCCCAATTTTAGGGGTGTGGTTCCGGGAGGGGGTACCTGGTCCTGATTGGCCGTGTGCCTGTGGCACAGATTCCCGATCAGACGGATGAGGTGTGCTTTGAAGCTAACTGCAGGGTGAACACCAGCGCCACTTGGCTGTGTGAGGGAGAACTCGTGTGCAGCACTGAACACATTCTTACTGGCCTTCCCAAGCAAGTGTACATCCTTTAAAAGATCTAAAACAGGGAGAAACACAAATAAGATCGAACGAAAACGACACACAATACCAGTGTATGAGCTACTAGGTGGCTGAGAAAGTGAATGGCATGGAGACAGTGAAAGACACAAAGATAAATCATGACATAAAGAGTATCAGCAGACCATGCCTCTCCAGTACGAGTTCAGAGGAAGAAATTACATTAGTGCCTATAAAAAGTGCACCGAGCATTTAGCTGCAATAGGGTTCAATATGACGGTGGAGGTCATTCTCTGCAGCAGACCAGACACCATTTAATGTGTGTTCTGAAGTACATCATCACAAACTGGCGAAGTAGACCCTTTCAAGCCACATTTCAAGTGACTGTAGAAGACCTGACAAATATCCCACCACCAGGCAAGCTGATTAACCAATCAATGGCTTAACTGTAAACATATTGCAAATCAATTGCAAAAATATTAATTTCTCTCAAATTTTTGAATACCGATTTGAAGAAGGTAAAATACGTATTTAGGTTTAAAATGACATGGGAATTCAGTTGTGTTAGAAAAACTGTATTCCCTTGTGGAGTTTGCCATCCATAAACTCCATATAAAAAAGAGACGCCTAGTATATTTACCAACAGTTGATTGGAGAAGGTCTGGTTGATCTTGCAGGGAACGTAAGTTCTTCTGGTCAGAGGTCATCTCGCAGAGAATATCCAGCAGCCTGACCACTGCCAAGGCCTTCTCCACAGAGGAACCGATGAAGAAGCCATCAAATGCTTTAATACATTTGTTAACCTTGATTCATATTAACGTACTATGGTTCAGGAAGTACTGAACTGATTACCTGGTCATTAACTGAGGAGGCAGAGCTGAGAGAGAGAGCCATCTTGCAGCTGCTCTGGAAGCAGGATGCCAGGAACTGGGAAGTCCTTGGAGGGATCAGACAGGTCTCCTCTTTATCTTCTCCAAGCTGGGCTAAGATTAGCTCCAGTAATGTCAGCCTTTTCCAAAAAGCAAACAAATACACTGATTTCTGTGTGGACCTTAGCATAAATCCAAATGAAGATAAACACATCCGTATCCATAATGTAATTTGGTAATATATTCTCGCCAGCTGCATTATTAAAAACAGGCCACATTAATATTAGAAATATCCACAGCATATCTGTTGCCATGCTCAAGACGTCATCGTCTAGCTTTTCATCAGTGACCAGTTTAGAGTCGCTGTCGAATGGTTATTTTTGAGTGTAAAACCCAGCTGTGACACTGACGTATGTGAAAGGCCCAGAACCAGTGGTGCAGCTGATGAACACACACCATCCACAGCGATGCCACTGCCATGTCAGAGTCTGTGCTTCTACCAAATATCCAATCAGTAGTTATGTGGCCAGAAACTGACCAGTGATGAATGAGGTAGAGGTTAGCTGGCAAAATATGCCACAACAGATGGGCTGCAGTCTGTAATTATAGATTTAAAATTGTATCTGTAAGATAGGTGTGTCTAACCAAGTTATCAATGAGTATAGGAAGAGGGCAGGACTTTCAAAAAAAATTCAATAAAGCCCGGAGAGCATATATTTATCTAGCAATTAAAAAATAGGCTTATATGTATGTATGACTGCAATGTGACACATGGTTAACAGGCAGCGTTGTCCTGACTGGGTGGATGCTGGTAGTTCATGTTGTTTTTTTCTTCTTTGTTTGATGTTTGCCGCATTGCCCTGCCCGAACATATATGATGTTCCAAAGAATGCGTGTTTTTGTATGAGGTTATATTTTGAATGGGTGCTTTGCCTTTCTTGGTCATTCATCTCTGCATACATCCCCTCGATGAGTTTCGACGATTTGAAGAAGTGCTGTGTGACAATCAAGAATCTGCAAAACATGGTCACGGTCCGTTACTCAATAAAAATCTATGTTTGTTAGACTCAGTAATATAGATTCAGTGTTGTGCTTTTAGAGGCCTAAAGCTCCCGTCTCTCTGGTAACACACAACGTGAGCAAAAAAAATAATTTTTAAAGCTCAAAAACAGCTGCCTATATGACAAAAGCCTTTTGGAAATTTGCAGTATCTCCTCTGAGAAAACGGACATACGTCCAGTCGATGTCAGGTGCAGTCCTGCAAAGTTCCATGACCTTCAGTGCGACCTTCAGGTAGCGAGGCTCAGTGCACAGCTGCTCCGTCCTGTCTTCATCCAGACAGGTGTGCAGGACCATGCAGGTGTACGCCATAACCTTCTCATCACGCAACTCCAGGAGATCCCTGCAAAGACACAGAGCCTAATTCTGGGCACCGTTCATACAGAACCCATCTGACTGTCAAGGGTGTTCAAATAATAATCTGGACTTGTGAGGATTCACTCACAAAAACATGTGTGGAAAAGCATGGTCCCAAATATCAGTTTTGCAGAGGTGGTTGCCAACAGCAATGTTACCGAGAAACTGAATCCCACATCGCAGTGCTGACAAAACAGAGATGTGGACAGTGACCATGATGACCAAACTTCAACAGACACCCACATGTAAATATTGCATGTACAAATCACATGATTTGTACAGCACACTGTAGTACAAAAGTACTCAGCTGCAACCAAAATCTAGTCAAAAAGGCTTACCGTCTAAAAGGTCATCAGACTCTCCTGATGTTAGCTTAAGAAGCTTCCCCAAAATTCCTAGTGTTGTTTGAATACAACCTTGATCCCTGTTTTGGGGGGGGGGGGGGGGTTTATTTTTATTACTTTATGCAGACCAAATAAAACACTTCAATATGTACTTATTATTCATGACCACTGTGAAATGTGGGTTACCGTAGGATGCACTGATTGCGAGGACACCGCGCGCAGGCGTTTCGCTGCGCGCGGAAACACTCGGCCGCGAGCTGCAGACACAGCGAAGCGCTCGCGCCTCCGCTCGAAGCGCCAAACTCGTCAGAGAGCCTGGGGACCACGGCGGAGAGACTGACCAAGACCACCTCCTCAACACCGAACCTGAGGACACAAACGGCACTGCCACGTCAAATGACAGCACACTCTTTTTTTATGAGTGTCCTGAAGACTGTGGCTTTGTCATACTCGATTTTTAAATCGGCAAACATGGATGAACAAGGGCCAACCAATAAATATCGTGTGTGTGTGTGTGTTTCAGATTATTCCTATTAGTTTTGCGAGTTTGGATTAATCACAGCTCGCTCTATCACTTATTAATGTGACATTAATGCTTTAACCGAACTTTATTTTTACCCGCTGGTAAATGAGAGCAACGACAACGGCACTCGAATGGTTGCCATGGTACCTCACCAACGCCCGGAACTACTCAAACGTCGAATTGATTTTAGTTAGCTGTTGCTAGCTAAATTAGGTTACCTAGCTAGCTAGCGCCGGTCATGGGTAGTTGCGTTCTCCCTTTATCACGGAAAAGCTGTTCGCACCTGAACTGTTCGTCTCTTAATGCCTTTGTCACGGTTTGCAAAGACTTGAGATGCTCCAGAGTGAATCTGCCCGTGCATATTTCATCGATCACGGAGATTTGGCTAAACATGCTGTCCGGTCCAACGATGACAGCCAACGTGAATGTGCGGCATCAATCTCTGAAAAGCGAGATTTCAAAATAAAAGTTTGACTACGCGTACTCTCCTTTGTTATTTTCTGATACGGTCATTAATTGTACACTTATAGTTTTGTAGTAGTAGTTGTAGTTTTTAATGTTCATAATGTTTAATTTATATTTGATTAATATTTTTGCATTGTAAAGCCTTAGTGAAATTAACATATTACCGTAGGTAGTACAATACTTAATACAATACAGTTAGGTCGTTACATGAACGTCACTTTATGAAGCAACATTATCAGTATATGCCTTTAAGAATGACATCACCAGCACCACTATAAACCAGTCCATCTGACATTCATTCATCGGAATCAACTATTTAAGTGGTTCCATTTTTCACAAACAAGTTGTGGGGACAAGGGATCCAGCTGCAACAACAAAGGGCAACTTTCCGTTTTGAATTTTCATGGTGCTTGAGTATTTTTGGTTCTTGGCTCCGTAGTCTGTGGTCTGCCTTATATTTTCTCTGGTCTAGTAAATGCACCAGAGGAAGCTGGTTGAGGATGAAGAATATAATTACAGGTGGTAGCGTATCAGACAGCTCTCCTCTGGCTAGGGTGGGTCCATAGCTAATACACAGATGGCAAGCTGCTGCAACCAGGCCTTAAGATAGATTCATTGATCAAATGAGAAGGGAGAAAAAGGAAAGCTTAATGGCTTACGGAAATGCTAAAGCTATGTGCTCACTGTAACTGTTACTGAAGTGTCCTTGAGAAGAAGATGATGAAAGTCAATGATTATTGAGCACAGGAGATAATTGTTTACATGCTAAAGAAGAAATATCAAATGTAAATGGAAAATCCACCTCTCGAATAAAGTCCATAAGAAAATAAAAATGTATAAGTACACAGTGCTACACTACATACCATACAACATACAATGGTTGACTCTGACCACATGATGTGTCTCATCATTACCATACTTTGGTTTACCTGTTATGAAGCGCTTCTATAATGTTAGTTACTTTTAATTATCTGATATCTGATAAATATAAATCCAAAAATGTTTTCTCATTCTGTTCACAGTCACATCATACCGTTATGTATAACCTGTAACAATGAAACAAATGTAGGAGGGTTAGCTGCTTCTAGACACATTGTGCAGCCATATACTCTGAAAAGTTGATTGTCATTACTCCCTTAACAGCCTTAACACTCATTTGACATAAGGAATCTCTGCGTCTTTTCAAGACAAATCACATCTGGTTTTTGTCTTCCTTGTTCCCAGTATTCTCCAATCTAAACTCTTTCTAATTACACTCATTTGACCCCAATGCACTGCAGAGAAAGTGAAGTGGGACGTGGTGCCAGAAGGTTCCTCTAAGAAGCCCCATTGTAGTAAAGGAGAGGCAGCTAAGGAATACATTCTTCTGTGTTTACATCTTCTGTCAGTGTTCCTTTTCTTAGAAGAGCATTGCTGACTTTTGAGTTTAGACATCACAAAATGCACACAGACAGCTACCAGAGTTGTTACTGTGCTCTACAAACTCCATGTCTGTTGTACAAATAGGAACCTGTTCAGTGGAAAGAAATGATACGAGATGTTTGCACCCTGGGAGAGCTGCAGTGCAGTGCAGTCCACTCAGACACATACTTTATGCACTTCCTAGCTGAAATTTCATATATTTCTGGAACTACCAGAAAAAAAAATGGTTTTTGGAAATCTAAGTTAAAATGCAGAAACTGCTGACTCATGTGAGATTAGATTACTCAACTACACAAACTGCGCAGAATACGGGCAGTAATTAAAAACATAATGACACTCTTCCCTTACACAATATAACCACCACATGTCTGTTACTTTGGCCTTCCTGGACACAGTTTAGGGAAAACAATGACCATTGCTCTTGCTCAAGGCACAAGTGTGCGGTCTTTCCATGTTTGTAAGTTTGAGAAACAAACCCACAAAATGGTTGTGGGGTGATGGCTGGTGCTAATGCTAAGTTAGAAAAATACATCTTCTCCCCAAACACTAAGTTAAATTTCCAGGCACATAAGAAAAAAAGTGTTCTGTCTGGTGTTAAAAACAGCACATATAATAGAAGAGGCAAGTGGGGCAGATTCAGGTGCCCTTGCATACTTGAGATTCCGTACAATGCCACACAGCCTCAGGCATACAGACATATTCCATAAACCATAGCGGAAAAGATCCGATGTTGGAAAATCACGACGGAGGCCGTTTCTCAAAGATCATTTACAGTCAACCTATTGATTACTACCCAAAATCAACAGAGAAGGCCATCATTCATCTTCTCCATAGTAATGTCTCCCAGCCACAAACTGAGCCCCACTTACTAGCCTGCACAGCTATAAATATAGACAGTTATTTTCACTCTTTTGTACTAAATAGGGGCATCCCTGCTTCTGAAAGGCTTTGATTTGGCAGATGTAGAACATCAGTAGTGCAAAGCAGAGGTTGATGAAGTCGTCAAGGTTCTCATCACTAAACAGTAATCACAGGAATCACAGGACCTGGTACTGTGTTTTGCCGTTGAAGAGACCCAGTGGCTGGGGGAAAATACCGTGATCTATAATGCATTGTGGAGTCAGCTGAAGTGGGACGCCAAGTGATGAAATAAAAACAGAAGAATGCAAGGAGACACCAAGGCTCTGAATATGCAATGTATTAGGGAGAATATTTATAAAGTACATGAGGTATTTTCAGGTCATGTCACAACATATCCCAAAACAACTGCCTCCCCTACTGGTCGTCAGTAGAATTACAAACAACAACTAGCATACAACTTGGCGTACAGTACAAAATCACAACAGAGAAGTGAAAAAAAAAACTCAAGTTGTGAGTGGACTCAAGCCATTAGTTACAAATGATATGATTTAAACAGAAAAAAATATTTCACATCTGTTGACCTATTATGGACAGTTCATTATTTTAATTTACAGTTCTGGTGGAATGGAGTCAGTTTGGCTGATATAGCAGTACCTGTATTAATATTATAGCTGGTGTAGACTGAATTGGGCATGTCTATTAGACAAACTTAATAAGACATACCATAATACAACATACTCGAATAAAACAATCAAATGCATTGTTTTATCAAGAATATGTCATTAGGAATAATAATTTGGAGTTGTCATAATTTAAAGTTTTTCATGATCAACCGTAACATGTTCTTTTGTGTGAGGTGGCAAAAGTCGCACGTGGAACTGAAAGTTTCTCAAAAACATGAAACACAAGACTTTGTGTATAACTGGGGTTTGCGGGCGACTATGTCAGATCTTCGGTCTGCTCCGCCTGTCCTCGGTTGTTCATTTGTGGTTCCTCCGTCTCAGGCTCAGTGACTGGTTCTTCAGATCCTGCTTCCTCTCCTTTGACCAACGACTGTCTGGCTGAGATTTCTGTTTCCTGAGCCGCACTGGTCTGGTACTTTGTGATGAACTCTGTGCTGGTGAGAGCCCGGTCGTATTTGGCGTAGCTGGACTTCACTGGCAAGCGTTCTAGTTTGTCTATATGGGCACGCACAGAGATATAAAAGACAAATGCATTTTTCATTATCATTTAATAGAAATGAATGAGAATGTATTTAAAATGAACACAAAATGAATTGAAATTAAGTGCTATCGACAATATTGACGTAACTAATGCCATATTTAGTCCTGTGTGTTTTTACCTGCTGGTGTAATGGGCTTCATGAGGCGGTTCATCTGGACATTCCACTGTCTCATATGCTGAACTTTAGAACGAGTTTCTGACATATTCTGACCAACAAGAGAAAGATGGAGAAAATGTGAAAGACTGGAAAGATGACAGTATTTATCTGCAGTTTTTCTATTTGGTTTTCCACAGCTCTGAGTGGTGTTTTCTAATTGCTTTACCCCACCCGTGAGTGGTGCTTTCTAATTGCTTTACCCCACCTGTGAGTGGTGCTTCCTAATTGCTTTACTCCACCTGTGAGTGGTGCTTCCTATTTGCTTTACTCCACCTGTGAGTGGTGCTTCCTAATTGCTTTACCCCAGCTCTGACTACTCATTTTATTCATTATATCTTCAATCCTTCTTGGCTTCCTCCAACTTCAGTTTGTTATACCTCAAGGGTGGAAGGATGTGTTTCCACTGCTTCTGCTAGGGGCTGGGGTGAGAGTGAGGGTGGTTGAGAGTTGGAGCATGGAGAAGCCCTTGAGGTGAAGGAAGATGAGGCAGGAGATGAGGCAGGAGAGGGTCGAAGTTCCTCATCTTCTAGAGACTGCTTGGCCTCCTCGTGGATCCTCAATGCAGGAACCGAAGTCTCCAGGTGTCTCTGAATAAAATGATCTTCTAGAGGCTGCTTGGCCTCCTCGTGGATCCTCGCAGCAGGAACCAAAGTCTCCAAGTGTCTCTGCAGAAGCAGCAACTCAGACAGCTTCCTCTGCTCCTCTTCCATCTGTCTATGACATACACACCCACCAACCAGGCAACACACACACACACACACACACACACACACACACACACACACACACACACACACACACACACACACACACACATTCCTCAGTAATGAGCATGTCCCTAAATTAGAGGTAGAAAGGGGAAAGAAAGACACTGCGGATTGAGCCGCTGTGTGTCTGCTGCTGACCTCTCGACCTCACACCGGGCTCTTTCCTCTTCTAAGCGGGCCTGTATCTGCAGGTCCAGTGCCTCCTCCAGTTTCTGCTGTGTGAGCTCTAGTTCTTGTATCCTCTCCTTCTGTTGCTTGACTGTCATCTCCATCTTAGCCAACTCAACCACCAGGGCCTCTTTGGCCTGAGCAAAGTTTGCAATGGCAAAAAAATGTCTAGTGCTGCTACTTATATGAAATGGAGAAAAAGAAGTGTCTGTAATTGTAGAAGTCAGGAAAGAGCATGGTGATTGTGATTAGAGACACCGGGCGAGATCTGGCGTCCTGTGTTGTCTTACTGCGTTAGCCTCCGCCAGCTGTCTCTCCAGCTCTCGCTGCTTCTGCTTCTGCTTCTCTGTTTCACGCGCCTCCTCCTCTTTACGCTGAGCTTCCTTTTCAGTGTATTGCTAACACACACACACACACACACACACACACACACACACACACACACACACACACACACACACACACACACACATAGTATATATAGAAGTATAACTACAAATACAGCCAACTACCCATCTCTCTTCACTTCTCCCATTCAAGTACCTGGATAATGTCAATAATCCCCATGTCTAGCTCCCCACGCTGTGCCCCCGAGCCGGGCTGCTCATCCTCAGGGCTGGGCTCACTCTGGTCGCTCTGGGCCCTCTGGTCGCTCTGGGCCCTCTGGTCGATCTGGTCATTGTTATCATTCTGGCTGCTGTTGCTGCTCAGTCTCCTCTGGCCATTCGGTCTTCTCAGGCCTCTCTGGCCGCCGCCGTTGTCGGTCTGTCCTCCCTCGTCGCTCTGCTCGCTCTGCCTTCGCTGGCCGCTCTGTCTGCTCTGGCTGCACTCCCGCAGGGCCCTCCGACGCAGCTTGAGGTCGTAGTGCAGCGAGCTCTTCCCCTCGGTCTGCAGCCGGACGGCCGTCTGCACAGCTGTGGAGGAGCCAGAGCGGTCGCGACAATGTGGAGCGCACAGAGCCACAGATCTAACACCAGGCGTCTGGGGAAACTGCTCGTTTTTGTCCGTCTTAAAATGCTGTGTTCATTTCCAATGTAAAAACGTTATGATGAAGGGTAGGAAGTGTGTGGTAGGAAGGGGTCTTCACCTTGAATCCACTCCACTCTCTGTTTCTGGTCTGATGCACTCATCTCATACGTCCTTGCCGGAGTCTTCACACAGAACAAACAGCGTCTCCCGTCCTTATCGGGGATGGTCTGGCAGTTACACGACACAATAATTAAGGCGATTCTACGCAGAATAATACACACAATAATTAAGGCGATTCTGACTTAGTTGTGATTGGTTAAGACACATTCCAAAAACACATGAAAATCAGAAGCAAAATCCGATGAACAGAATTAGAAACACTGCTGGATGGATATGTATTTTTGTCAGAGGGTATTATTGGAGGATGTTTTAATATTATTTTTTAATAGTATGGCTGGGTTTCCATATATTGTTAATTTGAAATTACATTTACGTGAACCGTTTTTGTATGTGAAACTCTTACTACTGAGTCATGTGACCACTCGTCTCTTATTTATAGCACAGATATTGAGGTTGTATTGTGACTCTCCTTGATAAAGACATATGCTGAAGGGTGTCGAGAGACTCTTGTCTGTAACCATGTCGAAATGCAGACTGTTTAGATATGATATTATCTGCCTTTAAAATCTGATGCATGTTTGTGACTGCACAAAATCGATAAGACTATAGTCACATAATTGAATGGTTAGGACTGATATTGTCAATGTTTTAACACAAAAGGAGGCATTTAAAAAAGGAAACAGATTTAGTGTCTGTTTAATCATAGGATATTGTGTTCTTGATTACTAAAACATGATTATGGGTGGGTCATTCCATACACATTCTAATGTTCACTAGATTAAAAGTCTGAGCTAATTAGATTGTAATTATACTAAAATATCATATGATTAAGCAATTAATAAAATATTTTTACGAGGCTCATATTTTCAAAGAAACATTTATAGACTGGACAGACAGCTATGCTGAAATAAAGATGGTTGAAATAACAATATCATCATTGTGTTGTGCTCAAGATCACATACAAGATCACATACTTTAAGATACAATATCACGTTAATTCTACCTCATGGCATGTTTTAAGATGTCACACTCAAAAACTTAAAATATCTTGATGAGAACATAAATTTCTGTTATAAATGATAACTGAGAAAGCACCTGATACTAAACTTAAAAATGACCTGATACATTTTAGCAAAATGTTTTTGTTCTCCGTTTAAATGTTTCCCTTTTTGCACTGAACTTCTAGCCCTACTTAAAGTAAGATGTTATTACTGTCGCGTTACAGAGCGCCTTTGAATATGCAACCCTCGCATACAGCAAACATCAATATTTTTAACATCAATATGTCGTTCTCCTAAAGAAATTGGTCCAAGACATTTTGTCGAAACACTTTGTTTTGTTTTCTTCATGGAACATCCCTGTTGGCCTCTCACCTCCACCACACAGCTCCCATCTAGCTGAAGCTCCCCTTTCTTCTCCCTCAGATCCTCGCTGACGTAGTACACCATGACGTCGGGCTTCAGCACGAACCAGCGCTCCTGCCAGTTACGCCGCACATGGCCTTTCTTCAGCATGTAACCCTGTTTCACAAAGGCGGAAGGAAAATTAGATACGCTACACTGTGTCAGGAACACTTCCTCAAGACTGTGGGATTTTTAATGCTCAAACAGAAAATGAATTTAGCGATGATGTCGTTTCACATTTGATGACACATTTGGCTACGGCGAATAACTTCAAGACAAAAATGACCAAACATCAAACTATAGATTGCAGTTTAAATGCACAAAAACATCATTCTACTACTGTTCTCACACTTAATGTGGTCATGCAGACCTCGACTGTTGAACATCTGTGAACATGAACACTGTCTCATGTCTCAGTCACCTTCTTCAGCACGTTGTGGTACATTTCCATGAAGACCTCGTTGAGGGCCAGACTGAAGGCCTCCTTGCTGTCCACTTGCATGAGGCGTCCTGCGCTTAGGTGCTCCAGGAACAGCCACACCGACAGGCCACCACTCACGGAGGGGTCCTGGGCTAGCAGAGCCTCCAGCAGCTTACCATCCCACTCCAGGCTCATAGCCGCGGAGATCTTCTTCAGCAGGTACTCCAGCTACACACGCCACAGAGGTCATGTGAGGGGTCAGCGTTTTGAAGGTTCGTAATGCAACACAAGGACACTGGTGAAATTCATAACCGCGGCATACGGACTCTAACGAGACTTTTGAAATCTCAGCAGAACTTTTAGCAATTTTGTTTTTGGTAAAGACATACAGAGAGATATAGTGCTACTCAATTGATGCATATTTTAATAAGACACTGCAAAGTTGCAACAGATGCTCCATATTTATCAGTTCACAAATACGAGTTCAAGAGTGCATGTATAATCGTCAGGAAGCCGTGCGACTACACTTGTTACTAAGGTCCTAAACTTCCTTCCCTGTGGTACTACTGCATTATAATCATGAGTCACACAGGCCAAGGCATCTTTTACTTATTTGCTCTTATCTAGATTACACTTACATTTTATGCTGCTCAGTTTTCAGATGAACAAACGTGTCACAACATTTCTCGATAAAGTACAAGATATAAGCGATAAAAAAACAAGCAAACTTGACACTTTGCGTCTTCAACTGGATAATCTATTTACATGCTGAGTTTTCAGGACAATGTCCTCATTAAAGTGAGATGTACCTGTTGTAATCATGGGAGCAGAATTAAGAGGACTGGATTTCATCTGGAATGAGCGATCCGCTACTTTAAAGCTGGTGTAAGTGCCACTCACTCTTGCTAACTTCTGACAGGCCCAGCCAGCCCTTCTCGTCCATACAGTCCCACGTCCTCCATGATAATGTCCATCCCACTAAGCTCACTGTTCAACGTGTTGTGTATGCAGCCATAACGTTTCTTAATATAAGTTCTATGATTGGTTAATATAACCTGACAGTATTGAAATTTGTAGTTACTGATAACAGGATAAGAGTTTTTCTAACATTTAGCTCTCACTTTAAGTAGTGTTCTTAAAACACATCAGCTTTAACGTGCTTGGCAGATATAACCAATCATGCCTACCTCACTTATTATAGGCAACCTTATTTTATTTTAAATGCTCAGGGAGGGTTATAGCTGCTACAATCAGTGTTGTTTCATTTTCACACTATGATACACACGTGCACGCACACACACACACACACACACACGCACACACACACACACACACACACACACACACACACACACACACACACACACACACACACACAAACCCTCATACCTCAGGCAAGCTGATAATGAGTGGATAATGGTCCTCAGACAGCAGATTAAACAGGCAGAAGAGTTTGAAGCAGTCTCTTTGTGAACACACCCCTTGCTGAATACTGGGCTTGAAGTTCTTCTTAGCTGCCATCATCCAGCACAATTCATCAAACGTCTCCTTGTTGAACGTACCCTCAACGGCCTAGACATTGGCACCAACCAAGGACAAACAGGGCAAAACCAGAGTCAGCTAGTTTAATAAGAAGCTTTTTCATTTACTAACAGCACTCAGAACAAATCTGTTTTGTATGCGTTTCTGCATTCTCACTGTATATGCAGATGATTAGACTAAAAATAAAGAATATGCTTCTTCAACTGCTTAACTGGCAGCTGCTTAAAATAAAAACAGGATTTGCTGTGCATGGTAGGCCAGTGTTGGCTTCTAAGCAACTGCAAGTCTGCAGGCACTATAATGTTCAGCTTGGGTTTTTACCCGACTCTGTCTGTACACACAGCTGGTCCTGGAACAACCATGTTAATATTTCTGAAATGGGCAATGCTCTCCAATTCACAACAAGGTAAACCTGGTGGGAGACAACACTTCATCCAAATAATGGTAAAAGCGCCACAGTGAGTTTCAGCGGGAAGGAAATAAACATATTTATGATGGGAAGGAACCTTTGCCAGAATGAACTTGTTCAGGTAGGGCATATAGCCTTGGCTGGACACTGGCCCGTTGTCATTATCCTGGAAGTGTTCCTCCAAAGCCACGGGATCATGAGGGATATTGAGAGCTGTGTACAAATTGTGGGAGAGTACCTGTGATGTACAGTCAGAAAGAGACCTGGCTTGAGACACAACACAGCAAAAACACGAGCATCATGTCCATTGCAGTTATATATAATATAATATAATAATAATACAATATAAGCCTTCAGCATTTTCTGCAACTATAAATTATTCTATTGTCTCCCCATTGCATCCCCATTTGAAGAGACAGATTATTGATTAAGAGACCTTGTTTATTAATGTATCACAAGACCTCGTTTTAACTAGTTAACTGTCAGCTGTCATGTGCTTTCCATAAAATAACTGAAGACACAGGTAGTCAGGTTTTTTGTAAACAAGCACGCCGATCACCTCCCCACCACATTGCTGAGCATAAGAGGGATGATGATATAGAATTCACTTCCTCATGATTGTAGGAGCCAAAGGAATGATGCATGGAATTCGCTTACTTATAAGCGTACACAGAAAAAAAAATGTTATCTCTGCCTCGTGTAGCGTGTCTGGACATTTACATGTTGTTGCATAACTTTAACCATTTGGCCAAGGCAGAACGTGTCCCAACACGAGGTTTCCCTCTGAAAAACGTCGGTCCTTAATTAAAGGGGTCAGTGTTTTGAGTGGTCAGGCTCCCGGTCCTAGTGCGTTTTAAAGGGCAACAATGAAGCATTTAAACGTGAGCACACGTTTAAGATGCGTACATTATATACATTTACGTGAATTAAAATTACATACCCTTAGGACATTTAAAACTTCATTCACCTCTATAGAGCATTTTTATAACGCTTCCGTTAAGTAAAGTATCTACTATCTGAATTAGCAGCTTAAGCCTCTTCACGAAAATAACACCACAAAACGTGAAATGCAATTGGATTTTTTTTGTCGAATATATTTTGCAGGCAGTGAGACAAGAGACGTATGGCTATTTCCTGACAAAAGTAACGAGTTGTTTTACCTTCAGTTGCGACTTGGACACTTTTCCGCAGTGCACCGCGTCCAGTGAGGTGAACGCGTACCAGATAGACTTCAACAGTTCGGACTTCAGGTCCATGGCGGCCATTAGAGCGACATTACTGGGGTAATGTGTGTAAAGGAGTGACTTTAGCGCCGTGAAGTCCTCTCGTACTGCTTTACAGACAGCGGAGAGAGAAGGTCCTTCAGCGGGGCGCGGTTTTCTAACCCACGTCTCTCACCTTCTCTCAGTTATGGCTTCCGGGGAGCCCTATGGAAACTATTCATATCGCAGTACACAATCTCTCTGACCGTCGACAAAACTAATACATACAGTTAGTGGTAGTGGACGAGCCCCGAGAAACCAGTTGGTTGAAAGTTGCTTTTATAATAACGGCACGACTTCTGTAGCCAATATTTCCACAAGAAAAAAAGAACTGTACATTTAAATTTTATTTTAAATTGGGTAGGTTAATATAAGTGCTTTAAGGAAAACATTATTTCATCGCTATCTCAGTCGTGCCTAATGTTACTTTGTCGGTAGGTGGAGGTAATAGTGTGTGAGTGGTCAAAGGCCACGCAGCTTAATTACGTGGGACAAGCTGGAGTTACTCAGTGTCAGACATGTCCAGTTTCAGTGCTGATTCAGGCTGGTATAAATACATTTCTGAATGAAATGTCCTCTTTAGAGCAGTGATCACCTCCGTAGCCTCTGGCGTCTGCTTCAGGGAGTTGGCCTGTCCCCTGAACAGGTTGGGTCTGCTTCAGGGAGTTGGCCTGTCCCCTGAACAGGTTGGACAGGAGCCTGTCCCCTGAACAGGTTGGACAGGAGCCTGTCCGGCCTGCTGAAAGACCAGCTGAACCTCCTGTAGAAACTCAATGAAATGCTGCAGGTCGAGGTGAGTTGGGGGCTGGCACCATACCGCCTCCACCTTGCAGAGCTGCATGTGTACAGAGTCGTCCCTGAGGTGAAACTTGTGCAGGACAGTGTTGAGGACTTGCAGCACACTGTGCACATGTTGGTCGTAGGAGTGGCGTCAATGAAGTGATGATGGATGTAAACATAAATATAAATGTTTATACATACATTTATTTATTACTTATAATGCATGTATTAAAAAAGCCCCACAGGACCTCTAAATATGCTTGGCCAACAGAGAGCTGCTGTGGCTAAACCATAAAAAACAGGAACTCAGTGACCTGAGGCTGTGCCATAATTAGTTTTCCACTCATCGATCTCTATCATTCTAATGAGGGTGTATGCACTGTGCAGGCCAGACTTAGTAAAGCACTGGGCACTTTGGGTCTCTCCGTGGAGGTGAGTAGTAGGGGCACAGACCTGTTCTGGGAACAGCGTTGTCCTCTAACCACTGCTAGCACATTTAAGGTAGAAGCCAGCAGAACAGCTCACGTGCGGTTTCCTCACAAGGCCCCGGTCAATGACGTTGCTGGCTGCACCAGAATCAATCAGGTCTGGAACGCCCACTGTGCGTGATCCTCGCCAGAACTTCAGCTATAACGTAGTCACCTTCTCTAAATGTGTCCACAAGTGCAGCATATTGTGGTGGCCAGTGTCCTGAATTCCTGAGCACTCAGGGTAGTCACCCAGTGATAAAGCAGCGTGTTTATTTTCTATGAAGATAAGAAAAATAAGAGCACAGTGTTGAGAAGGCTAGGAAAAGTGTGTGTGTGTGTGTGTATGTGTGTGTGTGTGTTAGTGGATGCTGGATGCGTTCCTCCTCCTGGATGCCGGCCGCAATCTGTTGTAGAGATTGTAAACTAAATGAACAGAAGATTACAAAGGTATTATAGTGAACAACAACAAAACAATCAAATAATAAGTAACAAATACATATACAAATACACATCCTTCTTTGCATATTTTAATATGAGCCCAGCAAGGTCAGGGTCTGTCTGGGTTAGGTTAGAGAGCAGAGTTCATTTCAACACTCACGAGATGTATGGAAACATGTAATTTAGGAGATGCCATGGTAACTAGGTAGATGAGAGGCTGACGATTTATTGCTGGAGTTTCAAATTTGGATTTGCATTATGATAGGTAGCCAAATGTTACATGATTCATTAGTGGTCTCAGAAAATCTCCTGATCCAGTAGATGGCGCTATAGTACAGGAGCAACATCAACAAACATCTACTTGGAGAAACAATTGGTGGTGTAGATTTAGTATATTATACAGATTTTGAATGGTTAGCCAAAGGCAGACCTGTATGAACACATTCCCTGTATTAATCAAACCCAGTTGTTGGATATAATAATACCTATTCTCAAAACTGAGCCATCAGTGCTTGAAGGCATCAGGTAATGAAGAAACATGAGGGGGCGGTGCTGATTAGGGACCGCCAGTTGAAAACAACCCTCCGAAGTCTTTGATTGTAAAGGAAAAAACTCTAGTTTGAGAGACATAGGTATTAGTACATTACACAAGTAAAAATACGAATAATCATGCACAACCGTCACATACCAATAGTCACACACATTGTAAGATGTGCACACATGCACATTAATTTACTTTTGTAGTGTGGAGAATATAAAGGAACATGAAAAATATTAAATTCCAAAGCCACATTGCTATGTGATAAATTGTAAACAACTAATATAATATCAATGAATTCATAACTTAACCAACGCACAGATAACACAACTAACCAATGACATGAAGATATGAAGTGAGAATACATACATGTGAAGAGCTAAACCAGTGGGGAGTAAAACAGGCAATACCACTACGAAGGAAATACTGGGAAATAATGACAAGGAGCGTATACAAATACCAAGGAGGAAACTCAGGGGACAAACAACGTGGAATAGAACAAATTAAGAACTATACTAGGTAGCTCAACCAAAGGACAGACATGTTCATGACAGGTGATCTAACAGGATCCACAGATCAGGCCAGGATACACAGACCTACATGGGGATTCTCAGAGGATACAAGGAAACTGGTTTACATGAACACCACCACAATCAATAACTGTAAGGGAATTTGTGATTTATTGTCTGTGACCCTCAGTCAGAGCTCTCTGATTTGTTGTTCATCCCCTTAACTGTGTGTCTGCTCCTCACTTAGAGTCCCTGTCTGTTTGTCTCTCTCTGTTTCCCTGTACTTTTCCACTACTCCTACATCCAGTCTACTGTACCTCCTCTCCTAATAAGGAGAACACCAATCATACATATGTTTTATTATTCTTACCCAATTGTGTTAAGGCACATCTTATTTGTCCTGTATTGAACTACATATATTTTCATTAAACTTCCTCATGTTGACACGCGTGTGTTGTGAATCTGTTCTCCTGGTACCAGCTACAGAACACTGAGGGTTGAACAAGTGTATAATCCTGTTTATGAACCCTGAGGCTATGATCCATGTATAGAGATGATTTCAGAAACCTTAACAAACCAATGACACAATGGACACAACACAGGGTGTCAATACAAGACACTGAGAAGGAACTAAACACGGAATTGTGTTTGAGACTGATAATGAGAGGCGGGGTTACAAATTGGAAGGAGGGACAAACAGGCTCGGAAAAACACTGGCACATATAACAGAACGACAGAGTGTTGACAGCTAGTGGGGGGGGGGGGGGGGGCAGACATGACACCATTTCATGAAAATGACCCACTTCATCTGAATTTATCCTTTGTCTGATAAATTCCGAGCAGGCCCACATGGGTTATACTATCTCTAGATATTTGTATCACAATTTCTACGTAAGCATTTCTGCCTACTGTCGGCATCTCCTTTGTTTCAGTTTCTGTGTAAGCATTCCAACTTGCAGTGAAATGCTTGCAACTGGCTGCACAGCTTATGTCTTAGACTTTCATGAACAGCCCCGCCCCCACCTGTCAAATGTATCTTTGTTTATTTTACCTTGTGCTATCTGTCAGTCTGTATCTAGCATTCTAGCATTCTATCTAGCATTCTGTAACCCCGCCCCTCATTTGTATTTGGTGTTCCTTGTTGGATTTCTTTGGCATGTCTGGTGTTTAAACCTTGTATTGGTCCATTGTGTCACTGGATATTGTGAAGATTGTTCCTGGTTGATTTGCTGGATGTGAGGCCTGTTTCAAGATTATTGTTGGTGTGTTCCTAGTGGTTGTTTTGTCTTTGTGTTTATTAGGACTCTGCATATGTCCTTATTGTTGATATTAGGTGATCTTTAAGTCATCATTTTTTTGTGTGTTACTATGGATATACGTGCTGGATTTTTGAAACCTCGCTCGTCCCAGCGTGTGTCCTTCTTTGACTGGTCATTCTGTGATGCTGGGGCATCATGGAGCGATGTGGCAGTCTAGAGTACAGTAGAGTGATAATTAAATGCAAATCCTAAATCAGAGTTGGGGTCACAGTCCAGTTTCAAAAAGCCAGCACGTATATCCATAGTAACACAAAACAAAATGATGACAGACATAAAGATCACCTATATCAACAACAAGAGTCCAGATGAACACTAAGACAAAACAACCATTAGGAACATTGTATATCTTTTTGCATGCTTCTACTCAAGACGATTGCATGCAAGCACCTACAAGCACCTGGGAGATGGTCTGGATTGCCGTTGGATGTACTGATGCCGGGGTTGGATGTGCCACTTCCGCAAGAGGATGTGCTGATGCTAACTTTATCTGTAGAATCATCCTGCACACCACGGACTTGTGCTAACGGGCCGCCCAATGGAAGATGGGTTCCCTTTTGAGTCTTGGTCCTCCCGAGGTTTCTTCCTAATCCCCACCATCATAGGGAGTTTTTCCTTGCCACTATCGCCTTTGGCTTGCTCATTAGGGATCTGGACCCATGCGATTGTAAAACTGCTTTGTGACAACATGTGTTGTGAAAAGCGCTATATAAATAAATTTGACTTTGACTTTGACTTTGAACACACCAACAATAAATTGAAACAGGCCTCACATCCAGAAATTCATGAAAATCAACCAGGAACAACCTTCACAATATCCAGTGACACAATGAACCAAAACAGGGTTTAAATACCAGACATACCAAAGAAAACCAAACACAGAAAAACCAAATACAAATGAGGGGCGGGGTTACAGAATGCTATGAGGGACCAAGATTGACAGATAGCACAAGGTAAAATAAACAACAAGGTAGACGTGACAGGTGGGGGCGGGGCTGTTCATGACACAGACAAGCTTCTCAGAGAAAGATTTCTAGAATCTAATTTGTCTGTTTACATAGACAAGTTTTTGAGATGCTTCTGAGGTGCTGAAAAATAGCAGAATTTAAGATGATTAGAGCCGGGCCCTTAGGCCCCTTTATAGCCCTGTGTGCATTAGCCTGTCCTTGTATTTAGCCTCCTAAGGGGAGAAATTTGTAGAATTTGTGTTATTCCCATAATAAAACGTCTACATGTCAGCAAATTAATAACAGATTAGCTAAAACTTAGGCCCCTTTATAGCCCTGTGTGCATTAGCCTGTCCTTGTATTTAGCCTCCTAAGGGGAGAAATTTGTAGAATTTGTGTTATTCCCATAATAAAACGTCTACATGTCAGCAAATTAATAACAGATTAGCTAAAACTGTTGGTATAACCATAATTAGTATTTTTCATGTTTATTGAAACTACCATCATTATAGATACAATAAGCTTTGGACATAACACACAAACTACAGTTATTTATTATCATTAGATAGAGATGTGCATAATAGTTATGTAGCAGTAATTACTTGCTGATACTTTAATATTTAGTAAAACATTTAGTAGTGTTTTTGAGGGAGATTGATCAAACAGTTTCCGTTCTTGGTAGCTCCAGATAAATCACCAGTCATTCTGTGTATGGTTTGTGATGGAAATTGTACATTCAGTGAAAAGGGGCTGTAGACAGTCAAACCAGTACGAAGAAGGTATCATACCCACATAGCCACCATGTTGACATATAAGGCATTAATGCTTTGTCCTGTGGTCACTTTCAGTTTTTGGAACATTCGTACAGCATTCTATTGGAATTCTGAGATTTTGTGGTTACAGTGCACATTTATACCAATTAGAGTTTCACAGAAAAAAAATGCTGTTAAAGTGTTAAAGATAAGAAGAGCTTCACAAAATCCTTGTCCCTTAACACACACAATTACTGCATATATTAAATCAAATGCACTAGTCAAGAAACGTATACCTGGTACTTATACTCACTAACGACTTTATTAGATAGTCTACACCGATATGTGCATTATATAAGTATCAGTTACAGACTGCAGTCAATCTGACTGTACAGGTGTTTCTAATAAATAAAGGTAAGTAAGTGATCAGTGTACATAAATGGAGCCATTTTGTGACATTCTAAGCATGCCAGTATGTCTTAAATTCAGATAATTCATTGCTTGGTATGAGGTTCAGACAATGGAAAAATGCTTTATTATTACAGCTTGTATACTGTTTGTGTTTTAGCATTTCCTCATTGGAACAGCTTACCCACAACATAAACTGCTTTAAAAATAGAATTACAGAGCAAAACACACATACTAGGAAACTGTTCTAGACACACGCAACCCAGCTAGCTGCCCTACTAGGAAATTGAACTAGATAACCCAAGCCATTATAGCATACAAATACTATACAGATATACTTCTAAATACTGGCTGTGTACTTCTAAATTGTTTCCTGCTTGTAAATTGTTTAAAATATTGTCTTAGCAGAAACATCACTATAATAATGATGACACTCTCCTAAATGTTACTTGACAGAAACACTTATGATAGCAGAATTGAGCTTTGTTTTATACAGCCATAGACAACACAGTAACACAGAAAGCTCAACTTTTACATGGAAATATGCCAATATTTCATTCACATACTCTTCTGGTATAACTGTACACTTTTGAAATATAATGTGACCCAATACAAGCAAAAAGTAAAAGCAGTGGTCATTATTTTCATCGATAACGTAAAATAACCCTACACAAGGTTAGAGACCGAAAGAGTGACAGGTACACAATGGGTTCCACAGTGTTACCATCTCGAGATGCCACCACCATTACATCCATGATACACCTCCCACATGTCAGCATGCTTATAAATAAAGGTTAAAGACGGGGACACAGGTCTTGCTTAGAAAGAGACTGAGAGAGAGAAAGAAGAAGGAGAAGGAGGAGAAGAAGAAAGGGAAGCTACATATACCACATGAAAGTAAAAATATGGGTGATCTACATTTGCTTTCTGCACTTTCAAACTAATGCGAGAAGTTCAAACTTAAATGTATAGGTAAGGCTTCTAAATGTTTGAATATTCTGATCAAATGTTTTATGCTGTAATTGTGATTGTTGTACTGTATTAAGAACTACATTGACACATGAAAAAGAACAAATACATTAATGACCATAACAAAGGAGTAATAGTGGCTCAGGATAATTATACATAGCCATTTTACCCTAGATGCCATACACAGGCTTGATGAACTTGGCTCTGATCTTGTCACGTCTGTACATTCCTCTTATGAAATGAAGAGTGTGTTTTTCAGAAGACAAACATCCTTATTCACCTTGATGCTCTGCATTATACTTCTCCATGGCGTTCTTCAGCTCAGCTTGTACAGTAGAGACCTGGGACAGTGATTGTCTATTGACCAGAGAGGGACTGGTGTAAAATGGCACAAGGTCTTTTTTGCTGATGGGATGAGGAAGTGTCTGATTTAATGAGTTTTAAAAAAACTTGTTTCATTTTTGCATTTGCCTATTTCTGCAGATCTGAGAATATTTCTCTCTCATACATTCCTTGGATAGCATGCTAAAATCATATACAAAATTATGTCTGATATCAGCAATTTTACAATGATGGACCAGCTTAAAAGGATGTTATGACAGGCCTTGAGTAGGCTAATACTTCGAAACACTGGTTCTTAGATGGAGCCGTGAGTTATACTGTGGTGTACTGTATGTAGTGGATGGAATATTTTTTGCCTTTCCACTTGTTTGTAATTTGTTAGGAACACAGGGAAGAGGTGCTTTCTTGTGAAGCGAGTTTCTGGAGGGTTTCTGTTTTGCTTGTGTTGTCGTAAGACTACCCTGATGTTATACCTCATTTGGTTTTATTTAATGATTGATTTTAAGATTACTGAGCAACGATAATTAGGTTGTAATATAAATTGGTGCTGTCGGCCCCTCATTTTGAGCGTTCATTCAAGTTGAAGGTAGACCCTAGGGTCCTGGTGCTGTTTTATTTCAGGAGTAGATCACTCGGCCTGTTACTATTTGATGTGACCTATTACATGTGTTTATTGATTTGTAATGAAAGAAAGGATTAAACCTAAATGGGTTTTTGAGTCTCAGAGAGATTTGTTTTATCTTGTGTCCTTTTTGACTCCTAGATTATTCTGCCCACAAAGTGTTATGAAAAAGTTGTGACGTGGTTACTGTCCATTCTGCCCATCTGTGGAAAGAGCTGTGACCTTGTTGGGTATTTCTAAAGCTAAAACTCACCACTAACATGAGAAGTTTTGACATCCAATCTTAGGTCACCATTCACAATGGATGTCCAGAACCAATACTGCGTTTCACGACCCATTTACTCCATACGTGCCTTTGAGCATGTCAACGAGAGACAAATACCAGAGCCCAAGAGTTTTAAAGAGAGAATCGGCGATTCCTACAAGTGAGTATCTTTTAAAATCTCCAGGATACTCAAGGCCATAATTATTTCATTTAACCTCATTTAGAGAAAAGAAAAAAAATCACCATGTTTTTCACTGCTAAACGCCACAGCTGTGTATATGTGAGCACTGGCAGATTCATGTTCATGTAAAGTTGATGTAAACTCATTACAGGTGTTCGACTAAACGACTATGGAATATAATTAGGAAATTTTTTCCAATCCTCGGATGGCTTCCAATATATCAACTTAGGCAATGGCTTCCTGGTGATATTGTAGCCGGAATCACAACTGGAATGGTCTGCGCATTACAAGGTTAGCATTGCTCAGTGATTAAATCTATGTTCTGTTTTTTACTGCATTGCACAAAAGGTATTTATTCATTTCCCTGTTCTTTTTTGCAGGTTTGGCTTACTCCCTGCTGGTGGGAGTTGGGCCAGTATATGGACTCTACGCTGCTTTCTTCCCAATCCTACCCTACTTCATTCTTGGTACCTCCAGACACCTGTCTGTTGGTAGGTTTGGTCTTTGCACTTGATAATTCTAAATTTAAGAAGCAGAGGTGTCAATTCCAGGTTCAGAAAGTAAAAGTCCTCACCAGGATTTTGCTCAAGCTTGCTAGATTTTCTAATTAGTGCAATCCATGTAAAGTTAGTGGAATCAAAACTATCCAGGAAGCCTGAGCGAAATCCTGGTGGGGACTTTTACTTTCTGAACCTGGAATTGACACCTCTGTTAAGAAGGCTCGGATGATCCGTTTTTGAACCTTCAGTACATCTGAAATGATCAAAGACGGAGAGGAATGATCCTCGTCTCTTCTCTGTCTGATCCCGTGCAGGTCCATTTCCGGTCACGTGTCTGATGGTCGGTGCCGTGGTGCTACAACTTGCACCCGATACTAATTTCATGGTCCCTGGGAATTCAACAAGTCTGAACGGTACAGTTGCGATGGTGGTGAATGTCACAGCGAGGGACGCAGAGAGACTCTCAATAGCCATATCCATGACTGTGCTGATCGGAGTGTTTCAGGTATGGCTGAAATTTTAGTGAGCACCCTCCACAATACGAATTATTCAGATCATCCCGAATGGAGGCCTTATGGACCCCTTTATTTTGAAATGTATGTTTGGGATATTGAAGCACTGTGTCCCTCTGTGATTAAACAATTGTTCATTGTTTCCCAGTTTTGCATGGGTGTGGCTCAAATAGGCTGGCTTGTGCGCTACCTGTCTGACCCACTGGTGGGAGGCTTCACAACTGCAGCAGCTTTACAAGTAGTCGTCTCCCAGCTCAAAATAATCTTTAATGTTCCAGTTGGCAACTACAATGGTATCCTGTCTCTCTTTTATGTGAGTTTCATGACACCACCAATATAACTGGTGCGCTTTTGTTTGAACATCATAGGGTGTTGGTTAAGATCTCTCATATAAACACTTAGTTTAAACGGTATCGATTGGCTGACTGTTCTGCATTGTGAAAAGTGACCCATGCCAGAGATAGATCTGGTGCTCCTTCACTGTGAGATGTCCAACAGGGAGGGGTACCGTGCACAGATTAAAAACAAATGAAAGGAGATAACAAAAGGGGAAATCACAACTAACAGACAATACGTAAAGAAACAGAGTCTTTATAGGTGGCGTAACAACGAATAAGGAGAACGTTTAACATGCCGGGCAGGATGAATGTCAGACAGTCGTAGGGTTGGGTAATGGTTGAGTGTGGGACAGACTCCCTTGGGACTTTGGGAAGTGTAGTGTGGTTCAGATCATCTTACATGACCACGTGTTAAAATGAATAATCTTTAAAGGTTGTTATTGCTTTCCATTAATTAATTTATTCAATAACCATGACTATTGTAAGATCATTGCACAAACTACTGACTTTTCTGTTTCTGATAAACATTTATCCAAGCTGTAAAGTATTACATTTTGAGAAGCTGTTGCACTCATCGCAGTTAATGAAATTTCCTTTTAGACTATTGGTGACGTTTTCAAAAATATTAAGCAAACCAACATGGTGGACTTCGTTGCTGCGGTGCTGACCATCATTGTGGTGATGGTTGTAAAAGAAATAAATACCAAATTTCAGAAGAAGCTTCCGGTGCCTATCCCCATTGAAGTCTTTGTGGTATGTATCTGCTTTATTCTCCTGCTCAGTGTCATTTACCTAATCTTGGCATGTGAAGAAAACATTATACCAATACCTTGCTTTAAGCTTAAGTTGTAAGACACACTTAAGGTCTGTGTTTGACTCACTTTAACAGACCATCATCGATGCCGGGGTGTCTTATGCATTGAGCCTCAATACCCGTTACGGTGCTGGCATTGTCAACAATATTCCTAGAGGGTGAGAGCAATTCATGTGGCATAATGTGTAAATGTGTGAAATTAATAAACATGACATGAGGGATGGAAATGTTAGTCAGAAAGAAAATGTAGAATTGTCCTCAAACCTCAAACCTTGAAACAGTTAAAAATTGGACAAAGGTGTTTTGACAAAGGTGTTTTGATAATGCAAAATCTAAACAATGAGAACACATTATGTAAGTGTGTGTGTGTGTGTGTGTGTGTGTGTGTGTGTGTGTGTGTGTGTTCAACAGATTTATTCCACCCCAAGCCCCCGATGCATCGCTTTTTAGCAGTATTGCAGGTTCCAGTTTTTCCACGGGTGTGGTATCTTATGCCATAGCAATATCAGTGGCTAAAGTCTATGCAGCTAAACATGAACTCACAGTTGATGGAAATCAGGTACGTGTGCATGACTGAACACTACCTGTGAACTCAAACTGAAAGGAACTTTCTGTCTTTGCCATGTATTTGAGGGAGTATACGGACTGACCGTACCTAGGTCACCGTCCCCGGCTAGAACAGAGATAGAGAGACTGGTGGAAAACAGACTCCCATAACGCTGAAGCCCTGGAATGTAGACCAAAGATTTCGAACTGACCTTTCCCTCTTGTCCAACAGGAGCTCTTAGCCTTCGGTATCAGCAACATTTTCTGTGGGGCTTTCTCAGGGTTCGTTGCCACCACTGCACTATCACGAACAGCAATACAGGAGAGTACAGGGGGGAAAACTCAGGTACATACACATACACACATACACACTCACACAATCTCGCACAATCTCGCACACACACACACACACACACACACACACACACACACACACACACACACGGAAAGAGGTACTAATAGTACTTCATGTAGCCTCTGCAGAGCTCTGTGTTCTCTAGACTGATTGTGATGCTTTCACAGGTGGCAGGAATAATCTCAGCTTTGATGGTGTTGATAGTGATCGTGGCACTGGGCCCTCTACTTCAGCCACTACAGAAGGTTTGTAAAAGTGCTTCAGAAGAGTAAATGAATACTTCTCTGTGAATTCCACAAAGCCATACAAAATGTCCAAATAAGAAGACATTGAGGGACAGCCTAGACAGGAGACAAATGCAATAGCACAATCAAAAACCACAACGGTCAGATATAAGTGTAGACACATAAGAAAAAAGCTGTAATTGTAGTGCAGCTTTAGAAAACCTACAATGTGCTAGTTATGTACCTAAACAGTAACTCTTCTCTCCTCTCTTTGGCCCTGTAGTCAGTGCTGGGGGCCATTGTAGTGGCAAACCTGAAAGGCATGTTCATGCAGGTGCACGACGTGCCCATATTGTGGAGGAAAAACAAGGCGGACTGTGTAAGTCTTCACACCTCCCAGACATAAAACACTAAACATAACAATCAAGACCGTAGAATTAATATGTGTATCAGAGTGAATGTATTAGTCGGTGACATCATCCATGGCAAATTATATTGGTTTATTAATGATTTCAAATGTGATGTTGGCCTATGTCACTGTCATATGTTCTATACAGCTTCATTGTTATTTATGCAGAAAAAGCAGATTTTAAAAATTTGATTAATAAAAGGAGAATCTCTACGATTCAACCGTTAGGTTATCAGAGCTGACCTAATGAGAGCTGTTCTCTTTCCCCACAGTTAATATGGGTGGTTACCTTCATCTGTTGCATCTTCCTGGGACTGGATATAGGTTTGCTCACTGGTGTCGTGTTTGAACTGGTCACTGTGGTGCTCAGGACACAATTGTAAGTATCCTTGGCACCTTTAAATGACATTTTGACAATGCAACATTTTTCAGATATATTAAATATAATTACTATAATATAACATGTAACTAAGTGGAAATTCAAAACAGTGGGAAAATAAAGTATGCATCAGGTTTTTTTCCATGCATGGTGTCATGATTTGTCATATCCAACAATGTCTCTAGCCCCAAATGTTCATCCCTTGGAAATGTACCTAGCACAGACATCTACAAGAATATGAAGAACTACAAAACTGTAAGAAAAACAAGAACCGCTGTCCACATTTCATTATAACCACTCTTAAATGGTTTTGCTTTAATGGGCTAAATTCGGTGAGATTTCATTTTACTCTGAAAGTTACTTCCTTAATCTCTTGCCTTTCAGACTGCTGAGTTTCCTGGAATCAAAGTTTTCAAATGCACTGCACCTATATATTTTGCCAACATCGATTACCTAAAAGACCAAATAAAACATAAAGTGAGTTGACCTTCATCTAAAATTATTTATGTATGAATTAAATTATGTGAATTTTACAAGTTAATGTTTCCTGTCTTTTGTCTGCAGCTGGGATTTGATGCTGTGCGGGTGTTTAAGAAAAGAAATAAAGCATTAAAGCAGATCTACAGATTAATTAAAAAGGGGAAACTGAAAGTGACAGAGGTACAGAACCACACAGCACCCTACACGTATTTATATTCAGTTTAGTCAATCACTATTATTTGATTTTCTAATTACATTGGTGAACCAAGGTAATAGTGTTTAAAGCATAACTAACACAACGATACTGAACTGACAACATTATGATGACTGCCAACCCCATGTAACCCTCCAATCTTCTGCCCCTACTATCACAATGTCTGCTGCAGAACGGGTTAGTGCCAGTGGAGCCCTTGGGTGTGGACAATGAAGCCTTTGAGAGGGAACAGGAAGCGGAATTCCAGCAAGATGTAGAGGGCGGAGCCTCTCCAACCACAGAATCAGATGTGCAGGTAGACTGGACCTCTGAGCTTCCTGTCAATGTGGAAGTCCCCAAAGTCAACATCCACAGCTTCGTGATGGACCTCTCTGCTGTCTCCTTCCTGGACGTGATGGCTGTGAAGTCCCTCAAATTGGTGTGTCCTAATTCTAGTTTGAACTCTTCTCTAATTCTGCCTGAACTGATGTGTAAAAACCCAACGCACATGGTGCATGGGTTGTCAACTTTTGTCCAACCAATTAAATTTATGGTAATCCTACAGACATCCACAGTGTTTTATAAAAAAAACCCCCACAGGTACACACAATATACAAGTGAAAAGGTTTAGTTGCACCATCTGAGATTTAAGAAATGAATACATACTTAGGTATTTCATTTTATACTTTGATGCTGAAATCTTGCTTCTTAGGTAAAAGTATTGAATTATGCACAAACTTGATTATGAGACATAGCATGGTTATGCCAGTTACACTGTGCTCAGTACACTGTGTTCACTGTGTTCCAGAGCTTAAAGGTTCAGTTGTTGTTTATAGTAATAAATCAATCATAGCTCTGTCAGTTCTTGATTCATCATTTGCTTTTTATTCTTCACAGATTGTAAAGGAATTTGTACGAATTGGAGTCAGTGTCTATCTCGCAGGCTGTGATGGTATGGCTTGTCATAGCACACATAGTAATAATGAAATGTGTAGAATTGCCCCTTTTGAAAGCCATCTTGTTCTAAAATGTGTGCTGCATTTTGTTGTACAAAATGGATTTTAAAACAAGAAAAGTTCATAGTATTAACTGACCTTAAGCAACATTTCAAAGACCTACACTTCTAGAGAAGACTATATTTCCTTCAAATGATTTATAAGGTTCTTCATGATCTCTTCATGTTACAGATGAAATTATAATGAAGATGGAGACCATGGGCTTCTTTGATGAAATGGTCACACGAGGCATGCTCTTCATCTCAGTTCATGATGCCATTCTCTATATTAAAATGGAAACCAGTGAGAACTTAGATGATCCATTTGCAGATAAGGTAGGTGATACTGCCAATATTAGACTGAAGTTAGTTCAAATAATACATTTTAAAAACTAAGAAGTTTGAGTTGGAGGTGGTCAAGATGCACCATACTGGTGTGAAGGAAGTTGTTTTACGTTGGGTGACTTTTAAAAAGTCTAACACTTAGGTGAGCAAGGCCCTTAACACCTAGGTGAGCAAGGCCCCTAACCTACCTATACCTACCCATAACTACAAAGACATAGCAGGTGAATCCTAAACCCATTCCAAACCCAAAACCGTTAGTAAGAGTTGAGAGAACACTACCCTCATCTATAAACATTTTCAGAATGCATAAATACAGTGCACAACAAATTTTTCCACACAAACTGGAGTTACTGATCAACACACAATATCTTTGCTGTTGTGAATTTACAAGATAACAAGAATCCAGGATCAGATTCCAAGTAGCCTGGTTATGTTTTGTCAACAGACATCAGACTTTTTGTCTTTTTTTGACACCAGTCATTCTTTGTTTGTTTATTTGACCCCAGCGGTTCCTGGAGTCATCACTATTTCTGATGAAGTAAAACCACAAACAGATGCTTGTGCATGTTGTAGCTTTCTGACCCTCGTGTAACAAGTTACTACTGCTAATCGAGTCCTTTTCCAACTGCAGTTAGACACATACTCTATTCCGTTTCATGAAAATGCATTAGTTAGAGTGACTGTAATTTACCATAATCCTTGGTTACCAGCGTGGTTATTATACGTCTGAGGCTGATTTCCTGACTGTCATCCAGATTTCACAGATGCAAGATGACAAGGAGCCACCACCATTCATTGAAGATGACGACTTCATTGAGACCTATGATAACCAGCACTTGGTAAGCCTTTAGAATTAACAAATAAATTAATGCATTAATTATTTTATATAGCAACCTACATTTTGACCAACATACCTCATTCAACTGTTAGTAACTTGGTTTTAGTCATAGACTCTGAATTTGATTTTAGTACAACTAGTCATTACTTTACACAAAATATCTTTTTCATTTTTAGGCTATTCATGGGCTTGCAAGCTAAGCAAAACCATGCCATTGTTTCTGGACCGCTCAAAAAAGGGCAATGGTTTCTTCCTACGGAGAGTAAACAGACAATATCTTTTCTTCAGATAACTCGTAGACAACATAGCTTGGGGAGCTTGGTTATCTTGTAAAGTTACGCAATCCTGTATACACAAAATATTGATAACAATAATGTTTTCAGGATTTTCAGGTCACTACGTTTATTTTAAACATAGAGTAGAAATATATGCAGGGAAAATCTACCTTTAATAGTGTCCTAAATTTAGGCTCAAATGTTTTAAAATGTTTCATGTGCTTAGGCTGTTATTGTTTAAATAATTGTGAGCCCTCATGGGATAGTTTTGTGTAACATAAACATATGTAAAATATACAGTATAAATAGCCCATATCTTTAACAGCTCAAATAGGAAAACACACTGACATGCAAAAACATCATGTGATAATAGTATGTTGATTATGAAGTACCATTGTCCCAGGAGACAGCTTGGGAATGCCCACAACTGTAGAGGTTGTGAGGTATTATCTCGAGTGAGGCTGAATAGTGGCCAGTGTGCTCATGGCAAGACATCATGGTTTCTGTTTGGCACAGATCCCACGAACCCATGGATCTCCTCTGTCAACAAAACACTGTACATGCCGATGGTGGTTCAGTTCTGGTGTGGGGTGTGTTCTCATGGTATCGGTTGAGTTCATTGCTTTGCCAAAACACATCGTAGCCAGTGCCCACTGTTTCACTGCTGGGTGACCAGTATCGAGAAGCATTCTGGAGGGTTCCCGTCAAATGATGTGGCCTTCACGTTTGTCTGACGTGAGCCCAATCTTGCATTTATGGGATGTGATAGAGATCACATCACAAGATCCAGTACCTACAGATACCACGTGGCTATACAGACGGGATGAGATCCCTCCAGACGTCTTCTGGCCGTTTGTGGAATGCCACATTGCTGCACTTTACCCTGATACAGGGGGTCCTGTAGTGATACTAGTTCCTGTCTAGTGACAGTAGTTCCTGTCCCATGATTTGGCACATCGTGGTATTTTATAGTAATACAGCAATGTGATCATTTTTTATTTTATTTTTTATTTTTCCCCCTACATATATAATTCATAATAGCCCACTTCCTGGAACATTTAACTTTACCAGACATAAGTCATGCCATGAGATCATATTAAATAGAGAACATATTTTTCACCGAACCAAAATTTTCAAGACATTTCAAAACAACGAAAGCACTTGTTAAAAAAATTCTAAAATAATTGTTACAATGCTGTATAAAAACTATATTGTTGTGTATTTGTGTCTATATATAACTATATATATACTTCAATGTAATAACAATATATTAAATCTTATTTTTATGTTACAGTAACAGTATTTGTTATTATCATTATAATCATAATCAAAAATACTTTAAATATGTTTTGGTTTAATTAACTACTAAATATGTAGCAGGGAGAAAACAAGTTAAAATTGAGTCTAAACAACTTAATGTGTGTACAATGCAATCTTATAGATACATAATCTCACATTATTGTGAGAGACAAGATAACTCACATACATCATGGGTCAAGAATGCAGCAAAATGCTTCATATTAATGTCATGGTATTATGATAAAAGGGAACATTGATTTTTCATGATTACACATTTCACTTGTCATGAAGTAAATAAAGACTTTCATATTGTTAATAAAGATGTTCAGATTGTTTTGATGAAAAAATTGATTTGAAAAATTTGACAGATTTGAGTGAGAATTGTTTACAAATGCAGACAGATATCCAATGTGTTGAAGCATTCTAAAAACCATGATTATGCAAAATGATCAGACTGCACACTGATGCCACATAGTTCTGATATATACATATATGAATGATTTGTTTTACCCTGCTTATATTTATGGCAGTATGTGTATTATCAAAAGTGAATATTTGTTTAAATGCATTAGATAGCACACAACATGGCTGCTTTTGCCCTGTATGGCTGCATCTCAATTCAGGGGCTGCAGCCTATGTAGACCGCGTAGACCGCAGCCCACGGTGGCCACACACTTCGAAGGCAGGGTAGGCTGCATCTCACGGCTGTTAAATGAAACAGTCTAGTCTTCGCAAGACGTATGTTTGCGTGACCACGCTCTGCCCCGTTTCATACGTTACATACGTGTTAGCGAGCTGTCCGACAAATATCACATAACCCACAAATGCCTAAAAGAAAATGCGTTGAACATGTATTCACATGTTTGGCGGGAAGTATAACTTCATAACAAAATTCAATGTATTTTTATAAACGTTACTCTTTAGTAAATACTCAAAGCACATGTTTACCTGCAATATCATTAATAACTGGCATGTTATTTAGCATCTCATTGCAGTATAAATGTCCATATTTAAAAAATACCGACATTTAAAAACGAATTCTTCGGCCCGTACACTAGACTCCGCCTGTTTATTGTTCATAGAGCAATGAATCCTGGGATATGGTGGGACGCGAAGGATACTCAGATGCATCCTTCGTTTTCGGGGTTTTGAAGGCTACATTCGTCGGCCGCATAAGAAGGAGTCCACGAATTGGGACAGCCTCGCCGCGGCGCAGTGACGTAACCGGCCTACAAATGCGCACTTCGTGGGCTGCAGCCCCTGAATTGAGATACACCTCACGTCTTGACCCTGGATCTAATAAATCAGCAAAATCAGAAAAGGTAAGATAAAAGTCCAAAATGTCTTCATATTTCTTCAAAACAATGTTTTATCTTTTTACTTCTCATGTTTAAATGGTGTTGAAGTGGTGGAACAATAATTATAATAGCATAAATTTATGTTATACATTTGCAACATGGTTTTCCAGGCAATGGAAACATCAACTGAACTACACACACTCACTCACAGACACACAGACACAGACACAGACACAGACACACACACACACACACACACACACACACACACACACACACACACACACACACACACACACACACACACTCCAGGTAGTTCTATCCATATACCTACTTATCTGTATTATCGGCCTGTTTGAGCAGTTCAAATATATAAATTTATTCACAACAGGATAGATTGATTACACAGATTTTACTTTGCATGTCAGTTTTATTTAGTTACTGTAACATTCATGTATTATAACTCACTGATACAGCAATGGAAATCCAAATGTTTCCATCCAGGAATTCATGTAGGTAAATCCCGGACTCAGAACGCATGGATACAAGAACTTCTCTGTGGTCAAAGTTCAGACTTTAGTTATGCTTTAAACACTATTACCTTGGTTCACCAATGTACTTAGAAAATCAAATAATAGTGATTGACTAAACTGAATATAAATACGTGTAGGTTGCTGTGTGGTTCTGTACCTCTGTCACTTTCAGTTTCCCCTTTTTAATTAAAATATAGATCTGCTTTAATGCTTTATTTCTTTTCTTAAACACCCGGACAGCATCAAATCCCAGCTGCAGACAAAAGACAGGAAACATTAACTTGTAAAATTCACATAATTTAATTCATACATAAATAATTTTAGATGAAGGTCAACTCACTTTATGTTTTATTTGGTCTTTTAGGTAATCAATGTTGGCAAAATATATATGTGCAGTACATTTGAAAACTTTGATTCCAGGAAACTCAGCAGTCTGAAAGGCAAGAGATTAAGGAAGTAACTTTCAGAGTAAAATGAAATCTCACAGAATTTAGCCCATTAAAGCAAAACCATTTAAGAGTGGTTATAATGAAATGTGGACAGCAGTTCTTGTGCTTGGTCCTCTCCGTCTTCCCAGCTTTAGAGCTGCTTCAGACCTGAACACATTTGCATATCTGGCTGACTGTTATGAGAAACAGCTTGTAAACTAGTATTTACACAGATACATGTCCGCTGTTACATGAACATTTCCATAGTATAATTTAAATGCAGTTGCATTTTAGAAAGTTTGATTATTAATTTGATTATTTATTTTTAGCATATAATGATGGTGAAAAACTGCTTTCCTGTTAAGCCTAACTCTTTTAAAAGCAATTTAAAGCAAATGTTACAGTAACAGATAAATAGCAGAACAGAATAGTAACATAATGCTTTAATACTTTAATCATTTTTAAGTTACTGTAAAGTTTCTAAGACCAACAGTCCCACTAGAGGGAGACAAGATGTGAGTTACTGTAAAAAGTTACATGTTCCTTCACAGAACAACCTCTTTTTGCCACAACCCAGTCAAGTATTATAACATATAACATTTTTATCTAAAAAAAAAAGCTAACAATAAAAAATATTCACAAAAATGAAAGTGATGTGTGTGTTAAAGTTACAGTAACAGACAAAATTCCAATCCAAAACATAAAAAAGTTTCCATGTCTACTCTATTTCAGATACAGTAGACTATTAGAAGCTTCTCCATGGAAACAACTCAGAATACACAACATCTCATTTAACACAACACAAACTGGCAGAACGTATTTCTTTGTTAAAGATATTAGTCCTTAGAATTTTGAACATAGGGTTCTGATCCAGTGGCTCCTGAACACTGCCCTAATTGAGAGGAAGGGTGCTTTAGTCCTTTAGTCCGGCGTTTCCCCTCCTTAACTTTCTTCAGCTCAGAGGTGTTTCTTATATCAATAGGGCAGCTTGCTCAGTAGAGACCCTGGAGAGTGGTTGCAAATTGAACATGGAAGGACTAGTGTGGACATTGCAGGTAGCAGGGGTAATGTAATATATTTGAAAATATAACAGGAGTAATATAAATAAAGAGAACTATTATAAATGAAAAGGAAAAGCAAATAAATTAGGAAATTAACAGGAAACCATGCAAAAGCGAGAACATGGGGAGAATGAATGAAACTGAAATGAATGCATTCAGGAAGACACTAGGAGCTATTAAGACACCTCAATTGCTATGTGGTCATGACATGCCAAATGAATTTTACCTATTAATTATTTGGGTTTTAATTAAGGACTTATTTAATTAATATCTACTCACCAACTACACCTAATTTGGTTAGCTATGCTAGCTAGATTGAGAACTATTTAAGCAGACAAGGTACAGTTGACTATTTAACCTGTCCTGGTATTTAACTAGCTAGTTTCAGTGTACTTTTATATATATGACTCTATTCTTCCTACATAAATGTAGATTGTTTACCTTGCTGCTTACGTCCTAATTTTCTCGGCAACATTAACCTTTCTATGCTGCCCCTTAAAGCAGGTTACAGTACATGGTGGTGAGCCATACTTCACACCACTACTGTGTATCTCGACCACTCTCCTCCAATCCGTGACTGGCTTTTCCCAGTCACGGATTGGCTGCTCAAGTATCCAATGAAGATGTGGCTTCCAAGTGATTTCGTATCTGGAATCACCACAGGATTGTCGCTTTGTGAATAGAAAACATACACTTTTTAAGTTTGTCATTTACTGTAATATTTCTCTCCAACAGGATTAGCTTCTGCTCTGCTGGTGAATGTTGGTCCAGTATATGGACTCTACGCTGCTTTCTTCCCAATCCTCACCTACTTCTTTCTCAGCATCTCTAGACACCTCTCTGTTAGTAGGTTACTCTGGATGTAAAAAAAAAACCCACTATTTTTTTACCAAAGTCTCATTACAATTCCACTGAAAAGCTGGTTTCAAACCCTGTTGTGAGTTTAGGACACGAATGCTCTCAAGGGAGCTGTAAGAGGTGCTGCTCTCTTAAAAAGGTTCTGCTTTTAATTAGACCAATGTTGCTTCAGTTGGACTCCACAAACAAACAAACAAACAAAAAACAAAAACAACAAAAAACATTTTTGCGGTCCCGAAAAGCAGTATTATTGTGAGTTTAAGGCTATAATGGCTTTGGGATAAAAACTTTAAGGCGGTTTGTCTTGGTTTTCATAACCCTGTATCTCCTGCCTGATGGTAACAGTTGGACGAGACGATGCCCACGATGCGATGAGTCCTGTGAAATGTCTATGGCTTTTTGGTGGTGTCGAGAGGTGTAAATTTGATCTAGAGTGGGGAGGGTACAGCCAATCGTTTTCTCCATTGACCTGATGACCCCATGGAGCGCTTTCTGTTCTAGTGATGTGGAGCTGCCGTACCACACACACAGCCCGTATGTGAGTACGCTCTCTGTAGAGCTGTGATGGAAGGCATGGAGTAGATTTTTGGGAAGATGGTTCTTCCTGAGGGGGCGGCATGGTGGTGTGGTGGTTAGCACTGTCGCCTCACAGCAAGGCGGTCTGGGTTCAAGTCTCGGTCTGGGCTGCTCTGTGTGGAGTTTGCATGTTCTCCCTGTGCCTGCGTGGGTTTCCTCTGGGTATTCCGGTTTCCTCCCACAGTCCAAAGACATGCGTGTTAGGTTGATTGATCACTCTAAATTGCCCGTAGGTGTGTGTGTGTGCGTGCGTGTGTGTTGGCCATGTGGTGGACTGGCGACCTGCCCATGGTGTACCCTGCCTTCGCCCGGAGATGCTGGGATTGGCTCCAGCCCCCCCGTGAACCTGACTAGCGGGATTAAGCGGTTCAGATAATGGATGGGTTCTTCCTGAGGATTCTCAGAAAGTCCAGTCTCTGCTGTGTCTTCTTTAGCAGTTCTCTGGTGTTTGTACTCCAGGTCAGGTCATCTAGTTTAGTACAAAAACATTTCAAAACCAGCTTGTTCAAACTCATGGTCATGGTTTCAACTACCAAGTAATACAGTTTACAATGTCTACAACATCTTCTGGAGCCTAAATGTCCCAAAGAAGAACACATTGTAGGCTTTGCTCACATACTGTAATTTCCCTCCAGACTCTGGGTGATGTGTTTCAAAATATTAAGCAAACCAATGTGGCTGACCTGGTTGCTGGGTTACTGGCTATAGCCACCATGATGTCAGTGAAAGAGGTCAACACCAAATTTCAGTAAAAGATTCAAGTTCCAATACCAATTGAAGTGATTGTGGTATGTACCAGCTACTAATTAATATGAAAAAATGAAAAAACTTTAAAACATTTCACTGTGGTATAGCTGTTTTTTCTAGATCATCCTTAAAAAAAAGTTGTTTCTCTTTTCTCTCTTGTAGATTGTTACAGGGATCTCTTATGCAGTGGACCTAAATCCCGTTATGGTGCCAGCATTGTTCAAACCATCCAGAGGGGGTGAGAACACTTTCTGTGGCATTTCCTGTGTTTGGAGTGTTTGGGGAGACTGATGACTTTTATTAATTTCGATGCCTGTAAGTCACTCAGCAGATGACACAATCTGAAATGCAATCGGTGGAACAATTTAAATAAACAAAACACTGGTCCAGGATAAGAAAGAACAATGTAAAATTGAAACCAAGATGCAATCACTTTCAGAGTCATTGTATGATGTATGCTGCAGAAAGGTTGCTTTTAAAGGAAGATGATTTTTAAGTATTATTTAAACAAGTATGTAAATGCAAAGCCAGATCTTACAAATGTGTTTGTGAGTTCATGTGTGAACATGTGTTCAACAGGTTTGTTCCAGCTCACTTTCCGGGGACATTGTGAGCTCCAGTTTTTCCACTGCAGTGGTGTGATATGCAGTGGCAGTATCGGTGGCTAAAGTCTATGCAGACAAACATGGCTACAAAATTGATGGTAATCGGGTATGTATAAAGGAACTTGCTTATTGATTCTGTCCATCTACAACAATATGTTTGCAAGTAACCGGATGCCTTTGTGTGTTTGTGTATTGCATAAGTAGGTCTTTGTATGCATGTAGCTGTACACGGGGAAACGTCCTGAATTGAGGTGCTAATCTGATAGTATCTCTTTCGCAAGGTGAAAAGTTTCTGTGACGTAAGAGGGAGTGCATTGATTGACCTTACAAAGGTCACCCCCACTGGCCAGAACAGAGATAAAGAGAAGCTGATGGAAAACAGAGACTCCCATCACCTTGAAGTTTTGGAATGCAGGAAGCGCAGTGTTTAAGAGACATCATTACGTTCTACCAGTGTCTGACTAACCGCTCCCTCAAACAGGAGCTCTTAGCCTTTGGTCAGCAACAAAATTTTATGTGGGTCTCATGCACAGCAATACAGGAGAATACAGAGGGGGAAGACTCAAGTACACACACACACGGAAAGTGGTACTAATAGTTACTTCATGTAGCCTCAGCAGAGCTCTGTGTTCTCTAGACTGATTGTGATGCTTTCACAGGTGGCAGGAATAATCTCAGCTTTGATGGTGTTGATAGTGATCGTGGCACTGGGTCCTCTACTTCAGCCACTACAGAAGGTTTGTAAACAGACAGAGAGACGTAGTGCTTGTATGGCTATTATGGAGAATCGCATCAACAATGTAAAGGCTGTAAAATATTCTGGAACTGTAAAATACTCTGAATGTAAGGCCCATAATATATATTATATATAGATGGATAAACACACTCTAGTTTCTCCTTTCTCACAGTCGTGCTGATATGCATATATCTTCTTCATTTCTGATTTCCAGTCAGTGCTGGCTGGCATTGTGATAGCCAATCTGAAAGGCATGTTCATGCAAATCACCAGTGCCTGTACTGTGGAGGCAGAACAAGGCAGGCTGTGTGAGTGACCCAAACATGGCACAACCATGTGGGACAAAGAGTCACATATTAGAAGCAAGATCAGACGGTAGTTTGTAAGCAGTATAGAAGAACCTCTATACAATAGGATCTGGAGGTAAAGAACATCTTTTAAAATTGTGTGGATAATTAATGTAACAGTTTTATCAAATTACCTTTACTGAAGTAACTTTACTGTCTAGACAATGCTGAATATGTATAATCAACCTGAAGTGGATAGATAACACATGGCATTTTCAAACTCGCTGAACATGTAAATGGCTCTAATTTCGTGTTAAACTGATTTGGAAATTATTTGAATGAGCTGTACCAATACTTCAGAAGTGCTCTTCATATTCCGGTCTACTTTTGCATTAAGTGGGGGGGGGCGTCTTTTAACTTGGCTGATCATGAGTTTTGTTGGAATGATTCTGTATAACCTAGAAGGTTGGAGAAGGTTTGAATTGCTCTGTTCTCTGAGACTGGTGGAGATGTGGCGGCATATGGGAGAGGTCTCCTGTCTTTCGATTATTTACTAGATTAGTAAATAAAATAAAGGTGCAGAATTCAACTAGATTAAGTAGGTCAATGATTTCAGAAGTATTTCCAAATGTAACAAATTCATGCTGATGATGTACTGCACAATTGCCCAGTGCCTTTGGACGTTTACGTGTACTGCCTGCATCGTGCTGGGCTTGGGTGTGGGTTTGCTGACTGGTGCAGTGTTCAAACTGGGCACGGTGGTGGTAAGGACACAATTGTAAGTCATTTTTTTTGGCAATTTCTGAAGTGAAATGAGCATGAGAAGATTATATTATATTTTTATATTTGTTGTGTTAGTTTATGGGTATTTATTTTAGCTGTGTGGGATATTAATGTGTTAACCTGAAATTATGTGGAATAACATATGTCATGATGTGCTGATTATAGCCTTACAGATAAAACTCTACTAAAATCTGATATTGTAATGCAGTGAGATCATATGAAGGTCAAAGTGCAAGATCTTACAGGACGTCAATCAAATTCAGAGATTAGTCACCATAAAAACATTTAAATTATGTTAAAGGTTAAATCTTAATCTTGCATAAATTATTAGTGCCCAGAGGCTCCAGCATAGCACATCAGATAAGCAATATTATATATTAAAAAGCTTTCAATATACAGTATATTATCTGTTAAAAAACAGATGTGTTTATATTTATATTCTAATAAAAGGATATGCTACAAATATCATGTTGTCATTTTTGTCAAAAAACAAACCAAATTAGAGGTATTGTATGTTTATAGTTAGAACTAAGAATATGCTAAGAGTGGACCTACCATGGACAAGCATATGTAAAGTGGCAATCACATTGATATGAACAAATGCTACAATTTCCAAAGTTGTGACATGTTTTAAACCATTTATTAAAACATGAATGTTTCTCCTTGACCTTTGCTGAAATGTTGCCTGTACATTATGACATATTTGTTAATTAGGCTGACATTTGGGAATTTATCTCAGAATAGTAAATGCCTGTTATTGTACATTAATGTCATTGTTATATATAGTTATTGTTAGTTTTTGTTATAGTTTAGTTGTTGTTATTATTAGGTATTGTTCTTTTTAGTTATCTGGACTAACTAATAACTAATAATTACTTAATTGCTTCTTTTAAAATGTAATTCGTTTAGAATATTATACTGTACTGAAGAAATGTGTTACGGTACAGCTCCCGCCCACGCCTCACTGGGCGTGTGTTTATGTTGTCTGCGTCTAGTCGTCTACGTCTGTGTATCTTTGTGGGTGCGGTTGTGTCCGTGTGTGATTATCAGTCTCACCTGTGGCTCGTCTCGTCATCACTTGGGGTTTATGTGGTTTGTCTATTTAATGTGCGTTCGTGCAGTGTCCCGTGCTCGTCTTTGTTTGAGTGTCATACGTCCGTGTTTGTGTTGTGTGTGCGCTGATTAATACACTCATTAAAGTGACGCTTGAGTGTGCGAGCTGGAGTCTGGAGTCTGTCCCAGCGAGCTTGGCGGTTGGGATTTGGCTCCCCGACGAGGGACTCCACTCCCATGGCGGCTGGCAGACAGGGGTTCCCCACTACGTCATCTCCACGCCCCCCGGAGGACCCGTTGGTGGTGTATGCGGGGATGGTGGGCGTGACCACTCCTGAGGAAGAGTTCGGGAGTGAGGACTCGGGAGAGGATGAGACGGACGGTGGAGCCAGCTACTCCCCGTCAGTAACCTCTGCTCCCACGGAGTGTTACGGGGAGGACGTGAGTCCCCCGCCGTCGATGTACTCCGCCCCCACCGTACACTACGGTGAGGGGGAAGACGACGTCAGCCCTCCTGCGTCGGAGTGTTCCGCCCCCACCGCTTACCACAGCGAGGAGGAGGAACATGACGTAAGCCCTCCTCCGTCCGACCACTCCGAGGGCGCATCACACTCGGAGAGGGAGAGCCCAACGCCGACGGACTACTCCGGACAGACCGTGAGGGAGGAGAGGCGTGCTAAAGAAGGCGTGCCTCTTCCCTTCCCCGAGGGCAGCCCGATGGACTGCTCCCGGGCCGACACGCCGGAGCAGCCGATGAGTTGGGAGTTCGGGTGGCTCTGTGATGGAGATGGAGGTGGAGGAACCCACACACGGGACACGGCCGGCAGAGCAACCACCCAGAGGAGGCGGGGGTCCCCTAGGGGGAGTTCGAAGGGCGGAGACGGAAAGGTGGCAGGTGTACCCTGCGCCACGTCCAGCAACGGGTCGCGCGCCCACCGAGAGGGCTGCTGGGGCGTCCGCCGCGTGCGGGGACCTCCTGTTCCCTCTTGTGCCGCTTGTAGTTCATGTACCGATGTGTGTGTTTGTAAATGTGCCGTTGTGTCTGGCGTCTTTCCCCCCCCGTCTTCCCAGGGAGGGAGTTCTGAGCTGATCGTGGCGGACTCTCCACCGAGGGCGGTCATCTCCCAGACGCAGGGCGGAGGGCTCCGGATCCGCCCATCGGTGTGGGTTCGGGGCGTTCGGTCCTGTTGGCACCCCGGGACGGGTAGTGCCCTTGGTGAGGGGCTCTGTTACGGTACAGCTCCCGACCCCGCCCTGCTGGGCGTGTGTTTATGTCGTCTGTGTCTAGTCGTCTACGTCTGTGTATCTTTGTGGGTGTGGTTGTGTCCGTGTGTGATTATCAGTCTCACCTGTGGCTCGTCTCGTCATCACTTGGGGTTTATGTGGTTTGTCTATTTAATGTGTGTTCATGCAGTGTCCCGTGCTCGTCTTTGTTTGAGTGTCATACGTCCATGTTTGTGTTGTGTGTGCGCTGATTAATACACTCATTAAAGTGACGCTTGAGTGTGCGAGCTGGAGTCTGTGCCTCGTCATTCCGCCCGCACCCCCGCGTTACAAAATGCTATTGTACATCATAAGCAATTATTATTAAAGATTTATTTTCCAAATGAATATCCTGCTTTTAGATTGGTGAGATTCCTGGAATACACATTTTCAAATGTAATGTATATATTATGTATGTATATATTTTGCCAGCATCGATTACTTCAAAGAGCAGTTACAAGATGCAGTGAGTTTAATCTCATCTCATCATCTCATCAATATAGACAAATAAAAAGGAAACCTGTTTAAGAAACATGTTACTACGTACTATTTTTGCATGGTGTTATTGTTTAATGTTTCTTAATACTTTAAAGCTTAAAAAATACTTTTAATACTTTTCCTTGTTTTGGATTAATGGACAAACGTGATTACTGAAGAACAGGGATTTGATGCTGTGGGGTGTTTAAAAAAAGGACCAAAGCATTAAAGAAGATGCACAGATTAATTAAACAGACACAACCTCACTATTACATCTCAATATTTCATTAACATTTATTTATACAAACACAGAACAGACACAACCTCACTATTACATCTCAATATTTCATTAACATTTATTTAAACAACCTCAGAACAGACACAACCTCACTATTACGTCTCAATATTTCATTAACATTTATTTCCAGAATTTAGAACACAGAACATGCATAACAATGTAAGGAGGTTAACATGCTCTGCTGTCCAAAGCTGATAGAAAGTGAAAGTTCCTAGAGCGTAATCTAGAGTAATCTTACCCTTGATACAAGACACTGATACCTGCTGCAGAACGGGTAAGTGCCGGTGGAGCCCTTGGGTGTTGACAATGGAGCCTTTGAGAGGGAGCAGGACCCTGAGTAGGTGGAGGGAAAATTCCAGCAAGATGTAGAGGGCGGAGTCTCTCCAACCACAGAATCAGATGTGCAGGTAGACTGGACCTCTGAGCTTCCTGTCAATGTGTCCCCAAAGTCAACAGTTTGGTGATGTTTGGTGATGGACCTCTCTGCTGTCTCCTTCCTGGACGTGATGGCTGCAAAGTCCCTCAAATGGGCTCAAGTGGACAATACTCGGGCTTGGTGGTTAGTACGTTTGCCTCTCAGCACTGGGGTCTTGGGTTCAAGTCTCTATCTGAGTGGAGTTTCCATGTTCTCCCCGTGTCTGCGTGGGTTTCCTCTGGGGTCTCTGGTTTCCTCCCACAGTCCAAAGACATGGAGGTTAAGTAAATTGTCAGTCCCTGACAAATTCTCCCTGAGTGTGTGTCTGTGTCTCTATGTTCAATAAAAAGTAGTGTCTGAGTGTGTGTGTGTGTGTGTGTGTGTGTGTGTGTGCTTGTATGCCCAGTGGTAGATGGTGCTCTGCCACTAGGGTCTGTCCTCTCTCCCCTTCCTGCACCCCATTCAGTCCCCCAGGCCTGTGGATCCCGGTAGAGAGTACGCTGTGTACAGTTGGCTGCCACTTCTCACTGGTGTGTAATTGGTTGTGTAAGACTTGTACCTGTGTTAAAATTGTAAAGTGACCTTGGATATCTTGAAATGTGCTATATAAATTGAACATTCATTCAAATTGGTGTGTCCTAATTCTATTTTGAACTCTTCTCTAATTCTGCCTGAACTGATGTTTAAAAACCCAGAGCACATGGTGCTCGTCATCCGTAAAACAAATAGAATTCACTAAAATTCGCATTTGAAATGATTCAAAATTATAGAAATCCCACAGACAACCACAGATTCCATATTTTATAGAAAGACCCACACTAATATTCAGCAACGAAAGGCCCCATCATTCACACCATAGGTTACTTTAAAGCTTTTTCACATTCTGGTGTATAAAGTGTGGCTGTGATTGGAAATGTGATAAAACATTTGGGTCAGAAAGATATTGTTCCATTTTAGATTTACATATCAGATTAAAAACTGTAAATGACTGTGTTGGTCAACAGTCTTTTTTTTTTTAGATAACAAAGGTACCATTCATTTTGAACTTTGTGTGTTTAGTGATAGCCCTCTCGTAGCCATTAGTCACTGATTTGCTATGTCTTTGACCTTCACAGATCATAAAGGAATTTATACGCATTGGAGTCAGCGTTTGTATTGCAGGTTGTGATGGTGCGGCTTGTGTCATAACACATATCAGTCAAGATAAGAATCACACAGCTTCAGCCTTCATATTTGAATCTTGGTGTCAATGTTAATGTCATTGGTATCATTCGATTGCGTGATTAAACTAAGTCTACGTCACTGTAAATAAAACGTTGAATGTTAACCTGCTCTCGCCTCCGTATCCTGCCTCAAACCTCACGTGCCACATATGCTAATTTATTTTGTATAATAAATAAAATTATAATGTTTTTAGTATTTTTCTAAAAACATTTTCCCATTAATCACATTATATAACAAACGCCAAAATCCCACCAGTTTCTCCATCCTGGCGTAAATGGCTGAGCGGCTCCTGGTGTTTGAGATGAGACTGTCAGGAGAATGGAGACCATGGGCTTCTTTGATGAGATGATAACCACAGACATGATCTTCATCTCTGTCCATGATGCCATCCTTTTCATCATGTTGAAAGCCTCCAGTGGGAAATTACAGGTTACATGCTAAACCAGGAAGGATGTAATGATGATTATATTAGCTTGAATCCAGGTTAGATGGGAGATTTAGCTTGACAACATATGCAAGGGTCAAAGGGCACTTTAAGCATGTATTAACAATGTCTATAGAGTTTTATGTTATTGCTTTATATCATTTAGCAGACAAAATTCTTAATGTAATACCTTTGAGACATAATTACTCTTTAAAGGCCATTTTTATACACTACATGATTGATGCTTCTAAACAATTCTGGTTTGCTAAATGACAGAAAAAATTAACTTATTATCATAATAATGGATCAGTAATTTCATACTTGCCTTGTCTACAAAAATGCAGGATGGAAAAGAGCTGCTTCATGTATTTAACTCCTGGTAATATAAAGTGCTGCTTGAGGGTTTGTGAAGTTCTTGAGTAGTTTGGATGTTTCTGATGTTTTACCATCTCTTATCATCATCAGTTTTAGTATATGAAATGGTTTATGTTCATCAATTCCATTTACTTTTTATTGAGGGAAATGTGTGAGTTGCCAGCAGACTACTTGAATCATGGAATCGGAGCATGTGCAAAAGTAAATGAACCACAGCTGCATCTGTACAGCCAATTAGGTAAAAGACTCAGGTGAAACACACGTGAGTGCTCAAGTGATCAATTAAGCAGACCGATCAAATGATAAGCCCATGGGGAAAGATTTGAGCCACACTTGTTAAAAGGTAGAGGAAACTAACCAAACCACTGTTGTGTCAATGCGTAAAGAACAGGTCAACAATCAATAATTGCCTAACAACAATGAAAATGATTGGGTGGTTCCCAAACTTTCAAGCAGCACTGTATCAATGTCACATTGTCACAAGCAAATGTCACACAGCGTCAGAAGCTAATCCTCTGCGTTTCATTTACAGGCTATTTGTGGATTTTCAAACTGAGCCCAAAGCACTTCCAGTGTTGGACACATGGGCAGAGGCAGATACAGTGTTCCTGCTGCACTCACCAGTCTTGGAAACTTAAACAACAATAAGCACATATATATATGCTAACCACACTTCTGCACTAGATTACATTTTGCCATTAATGTTGGTCCTTTCTTGAGCCTTCTGGTTTTGTTTGACCACTGTATGCAACGAAAGCAGCACAACACAGAGCTTACCACACAGTTTACCACACAGTTTACCACACAGTTTACTTGTTGTCCCCCCTGGCCACAGACTGCCAGGGTGGATTGTCAATGAGCACGCACGCACACACACACACACACTCACACACACACACACACACACACACACACACACACACACACACACACACACACACACACACACACACACACACACACACACACACACACACAGGAGTCCAGCAACAGCAGATTCATATTCCAATTCTTCATGTTTAATGACATTTTGAAAAGCATGAGGTTACACTTAGTAATAACATTTGCTTGTTGTGTGTTTTTCAAAGTTAAGTATGATATAGAAATCATACTGAAATTGTCAGAACATAATGAAATAAATATAGTTTCAAAAGGAGATAACCTGACTTTCTTTCTTTGCTATCTCTTGTTATTTAACATTGTGGGAGTAATTTCACCAAAACTGCCATACCAACAGAAAAGCTGTGAAATGTCCCATTTCAGTAAAAAAAACTTCAACTTCCTGTTTTTAGTCAACAAACAGAGAGTAAACAGCACAACAGCACTCCTCTTTACCACAACAGCACTGTCTCTCTCTCACTGTCTCTCTCTCTACAACAATGTCTCTCTCTCACTATCTCTCTCTCTACAACAGCACTGTCTCTCTCTCTATTGTCTCTCTCTCTCTACAACAACACAGTCTCTCTCTCACCGTCTCTCTCTCTCTACAACAACAGCACTGTCTCTCTCTCACTGTCTCTCTCTCTACCACAACAGCACTGTCTCTCTCTACCACAGCAGCACTGTGTCTCTCTCACTTTCTCTCTCTACCACAAAGGCACTGTCTCTCTCTCTCACTGTCTCTCTCTACCACAACAGCACTGTCTCTCTCTCTCTTCCACAACAGCACTGTATCTCTCTCTCACTGTCTCTCTCTACCACAAAAGCACCGTCTCTCTCTCTCTCTTTCACAACAGCACTGTCTCTCTCTCACCGTCTCTCTCTCTACCACAAATGCACTGTCTCTCTCCACCACAACAGCAAAGAAATGGATGTTCACTGGGAGTCAAATGCACATAGGTTTTAGTCGTTGTATTCTCTGTAAGACTCTCAAGCTCTGTGCAGTGCTCTGGTAGTTTCTGATTAGGTAGAATAGATGCAGTAGTTTCGATGTTTGAACAAACGGGGTCATATTATGCTACAATAAAGCACTTGTGTTCATTGACATTCTTCTGTTGGTTACTTTGAAGGTCTGTTGTGTGCTTTTCTCCCCTCACTTTTAGTAACAGTAGCTAACGGCATTAATCACACAAGCAAACATACATGCGCATGCACACACACACACACACACAATCACACACACACCTACCTCCTAAAATCTATACCCACACCCAGTCCAACTTCACTGCCTGACTCTAGTAGAGAGGTAAGTCACAGTTAGACTGTTCTTTCATATCTAATACGAATGTAGTTCATCTGTGAAGAGCACAGAGCACCAGGTAGTTTGCAGCTACCTGTGTGTGTTCCTTCAAAACCAAACAAATTGACCTATTCAGAAACATCTTAAGGAAAAAGTGCAAATATTGAAAACCACTGGTTCTGACGTGGTCACATAGCCGTTGTATAGATTTACCTTTTCTAACACTTGTCAAGCAATTATAATTGCATTAGGATGCCCTGGTGGTGACAGCGTGAGGTGTAAATGGTGTTAGGAGGATAAGGGTGTGTCTCTGTGAACAGATTACCCACACAGTCCTGTACTCAGTGTGATTATTGCCCTAATTATTGATAAAATCACTAAGCTCTGTAAATGCATTGTGTCCCGATCTGATTATGTCTAATCTCTAGCTGCGCATGTAAGGATAAGCACTCTGACTGTGCATCATACAAACAATCCTGTAACTAAGAAAATTATTAATTTTGCCAACAGATTAATCTAAACTGCTGTATAGATACATATAGCTTTCTAAAATGTTTTAATCATATTGAGTTATATGATTTTCTTTCTGGAGATTTGGTGAGAGGTGGTTAGTAATATTATTTTGGTAAGAATAAAATAAGTTATGACCTTTGGATTCAAAAGATTGATAAGAAAGCATGTATTCTGACACTGTTTGGCCAGCATATCATTAGCTAAGAACTTCTCTGTTTATTTAACTATAATGATATTTTATATTTGTTCTCACTCTATTATATGAACTTGTTTTCATTTGTCTTTATTACATTGTTGATATTTCCTAGTCCTGAATGGCTGCATGTGTGTAGATGTTTCTACATGTATCTTATGAAGAGAATCTATAGCAAAAGTAAATTAGAGGAAAGAAAAGAGGTGTGTTTATAGAAGTATCAAGAATACAGGGGAGGCTGACTGCTGGGGAAGATAGCTGACATTTTGCCTCTTGCATGTGGACTAAGCTTGATGTGTGTTTCAGTCATGAACTCATGAAGGAAAATCTGGATTTGACACAGTGCTTGATTTGTTCTGGTGCTGACAAGGGCCAGACTGATTTGTTGCACATTTATTAACAAAAAAAGGCAAAACCCCCTTCATGTCTATGGTCATTCAATCATTTAAGATAATCCAATCACCCTACAATATGTTCTCAATGCACATAAACAAGGCAGATTAACAGATGTTTTGGGAACTGGAATAATCCAGAATTTAAATGGATGGGGAATGGATGACTGAATAGAGCACTCAATCAACAGTGTGACTTCTTTGAATCTTCTTTGAAACACTTAGAGTGGCTTTAGCCATTTTGATGGTCTCTATGGAAGACAAGTCATTAATGTATGTAATCAGGATTTTATCAAGAAGAACAATGGTCAAGGAGATGAAACCCATAAAGGATCTATTAGGACTGCTGTTAATGATTACAGAAAACGGATATTTATGGCTGGAAATATTCGGGAGAATCACACTGAGATCTTCATTTGAGAGCTGTTTGTAAGAAGAGGACACACCTGGGACACTAGAGACTGTAGTACATAACCAAGTATTTGAGGTAAAGTCAAAATGTTATATCTTTGCGGTCTATGTATATTATATCTATGCTAGTTAGATTATCCTGTTACACTATAACTGCAGATCACTGTTATTTTTTGTCAATTAAAATAATTTTTAACATGCTTATTTAACAGATGTATTCAAATTTGCACATTGTACATCCTCTTTTTTGTGGGGTTAATGTGGTTGAGTGAACACACGTTTTGCTTTCTTCCACCACTTGCTGCAAGAGACAGATATAATTTATGACACAAAATACCTAATGAAGTTAATCTGCACCAGAACAGGGCTGCACCTTTGTTGTACTGCCAGTTCGTGATTTGTCCTGTTCGTAACACGGTGTTCAAAGAATTTTGGGATTAAAGGATAAATCAACAGAGATTCGTGGGTCACAGTAATAGTTTTTAGTGGCCTGTTCTTCTAAAGGGATGAGAGGAGAAGACGAACCTGATTTTGCAGCACACTTGTGGAACATAAGGCTTAAGAAGTATGAAGAAGATTCAAATAGATTCCATCAGCATGTAGACTATAACTAAGAAAAAATGTTTTTGCTTGTCTGGACTACAATAACAGTTAAAGTAGAATTAAATGTGCTGGCAGGGTGGTCAATACAGATAACATCAAATTGCTTCTTCAGCAAAGGTTCCTTCAACAACTGTGTTCTACAGCTGTTTTAGAATTGTTTCATAAAAAGAGTTCTGTCCTCACCCAGAATTCTACAACCATTTCATCGCCAACACTTCTGACAGAGGAGTCACAATGATGCGGACATCAGTAAGTCAGTATATGGTGAAGAGACCACTCTACACAGAGGATGATTTTACACAGGAGCATGAGAAAGTGTGCCGGCAGCACAAGACAATGCTGAACCACGTTCAGCAATACTTCACGTAAGTCACAAACATCCGTTTAATTCAAACAGAACATAAGAACATGTCTGATAAAGAAAGGAAGTAAACCTTTTGTGAAGAATTGATGCAAGTTGTCTCTTTTAAAAAGTCACTCATATGGGGAAGACTTGGGAAGACGTCTGTTTAGTCCGATGGTGTGTTTGAAAACGCAGCAGTGATTAATATGTAGGAGAACAAAGCTAAGGCTGACTAGTCCTGGTTTACTCTCCATGTGTGTATGTGTGATAACACAGATGTAATCGTCAACGGGCAAAGAATGCCCTCCTCTCTGTGCTGCCCATCATATCCTGGATGAAAATCTACAGAATCAAAGAGTGGTTGATGGGAGATGTAGTTTCTGGGGTCAGCACTGGACTGGTGGCTGTATTGCAAGGTAAACTACAAAGCAAATAACAAGCAAACAAAGTAATAATAATCTGTGCTGAAATGTAAATAAGTGCTATTTTATTGATGGCATCTAAGACATTAATGCGAGCTGATGCTACCATCATTACTAAAATATGTTTGATCCTCTACACTTTTATCTCATTTATTATGTGATACTATATCTTTATGAACTGCACTTACTGACTTTATTTTAGTTTACAGTCATAAATGTTGGCTCACATCACGACTAATTTAAGACAGATGAAGAAATTGATAGATGTACAATTCATGTTAAGATTGTGCTAATGTAAATAATGACTCTTAATCTTCTCTTCACTGTTTTGTAGGGCTAGCATATAGTTTACTGGCATCTCTTCCTGCTTGGTATGGGTTATATGCGGCTTTTTTCCCAGTGGTCATCTACTTTTTCCTGGGCACTTCTCGACATATTTCAGTGGGTGAGTTTCAGGCAACTGTCTTAAGTAACGTGAATATGGGAAGCAATATGAATACATATGGCCTAAGGAGCTGCGAATATTTAATAGAAATCATTCATGCTTAGATAGAGGTTCAGCTTAAATTTACTTGTCCTTTTAATAGAAAACAGTATGTCAGAAGTATTATAAACCAGATAAACACTTATTCGACAACGTAAGGCTATTTTAGATTTTTTTACCCTTTTGCAAGATGCTAACTGGTGGACATCTGCCTCCCAGATCCGCTACAAAACAGAAGAAAAATAGAGCCAAACATGGCCCTGTTTATTTTACATTTGGACAGAGGGTCAAGTATTGCCTTGCCTTGCCTAACGTCTCCTCTTGTGTTTCCATGCCAGGAGCGTTCCCCGTCTTGAGTCTGATGGTAGGGACTGTCGTGACTAGGCTGGTTCCTGAGAACGGGTCCCAGGCCAACATTACAGGCTTTGAAGGGCTATCAGTGGACGAGCAGAGGGCCGTGGTAGCTGCCTCACTAACTGTCCTCATTGGCATTTTCCAGGTAGGCCCGGGCCTCTCTTCACAATAAACTTTTTTTTATTGCCTATATATCAGGTGCTATATAATCAAAATGTGTTACTATTATTACTTCCCTTTCCGTGATGCAAAAACGTTATGCTACGCTGCTGATATCAAAGCGAGAGTTGACTGACTTGTCGCGGTCATTAAGTCCATACGACTGGAGTCTTTCGCTCAAAATCTGCATCACACCAAGGCTCTGAGACACTGTTGCAGGTCCTGGATATTAAAGGCAGCGTGGCCCACCTTAATGTCATTCTGCTCTCTCTCAGCTGGCCATGGGCCTGCTCCAGGCGGGATTCATAGTCATTTACCTGTCAGATACTCTGGTGTCTGGGTTCACCACAGCTGCTGCAGTGCACATCCTGGTGTCACAGCTCAAGTTCGTTTTAGGGCTGAAGGTAGCAGGCTTCAGTGGACCACTCTCCATAATATATGTAAGTTTACGTATATTACAAGGCTCTGAGTTACTCATACAAGCTGCACATAGGTCATTAATGAACCGTATTTTCAAGCACATTAGTTGACCATACTTTAAAGTAGGCCTACATTATCTAGCCACTATCTTCCTTGAACTTTAACATACTTGGGGCTAACCCCTTTTCTCCCGATTTCTCAGGTTGATATAGCCACCAAACACACACACACACACACACACACACACACACACACACACACACACACACACACACACACACACACACACACACACACACACACACAATCATGACACATCATAGATAGCTTATCTCAGCACTAAAACACCTCAGCACACTTGTGGCCATGCTGTCATGCCATGCTTTCATTGTTCGTTTTAACTGTAGACTCTGGAGAAGATCTTCGGCCAGATCACTTCCACAAACCTTCATGACCTTGTCACATCCGTCATCGTGATGGTCGTGGTGTTAACTGTGAAGGAGCTCAACGAGAGATTCAAGTCCAAGCTTCCCGTGCCTATCCCAATAGAGGTCATCATGGTGAGTGGTGACCCAGTACCCACAAAAGCAGACTAATATCAGTGCCATTCATTTATATATTCTACCATAACAGAATAACTGTTGTTGACTTATGTGATACAATGCTGATTATTTTAATTGAGAATTCATTCGTCTATCACATCCTAACAGACTATCATAGCATGCGGCGTCTCCTATGCCTTCAGTTTCAACGAGTATTATGGTGTGGACATTGTAGGAAGAATACCAGATCAGTAAGTAACAAACTCCAAAAAATATATATTTCATAATTATCCATGTTATAACTAACATATCAGTATAATATATAACATACTATGCCTTCCCTTTCACTAGATTCGAGGCTCCCATGGCCCCAAATCCCCAGATCTTTCAGGAGACTGCATTAGAAGCTTTTCCTATGGCCATAGTGGGGTTTGCTGTGGCTTTTGCTGTAGCAAAGGTCTACTCCAACAAACATGACTATGTTATTGACGGAAATCAGGTCAGTGCTATTATCTGTGCCATGTGCCATTAACCTGTAAATGACTACCTAGGAGAGATAGCAGCACATGGTCTACCTCCACATTGTTTACTGTTTTCAGTTTTGCTCTTTTGTGTTTTTTATCAACAATTTATCAATAATGAAATTAATAATTTTAAATATATATTTTTTAGTTGTGATAAAATAATACCCAAAACAGGCATGCATTTATGGAAAAGTAGAAATGTAGCAAACTTAAAACCTGCAGTGGTAATGACTCATAATGTCTCTACAGGAGCTTATTGCTTTTGGGGCAAGTAACATTATTGGTGGAGCATTCAAATCTCTGGTATCCAGCACAGCTCTTTCCAGGAGTGCAGTGCAAGAGAGCACAGGCGGGAAAACACAGGTACAGCCATTTACTAAGAGCCATTCTACCTACAGTACCCACAGTATTTCTACAGAGTTGTGTTTCAAGTTCAATATGATCATGTATGAACCCACCAAAAAAAATTAAATAGAGGAATTTATTTGACAAAGACCATATACCAGCAGATATATAAGATTCTACAAGATATGTCTGTTACTGCCACGTGAGATTATTTTTCAATAGCACAAAGATACTGCCCTCTAGTGTTCAAATGAATTTAATTGGTGCAAGGTCAGAAAGAGCCCATATACAAAAACACAGTGACTCACTTTACCTTCACTTTTAAAGGTGCCTTTAAAAGTTTGCAGTTTACTTTCTAAATTGTAAATTATCAGTTTAACAGTACTGTATAACACAAGTCTGGCTGTGTTTAAAAGGAATAAATCCATGTCAGAGTATTTAATATGTGGCCTATCCTTGAACCTTCCTTGAGTAACCAAAACAGGGTTGAACCCCGAACCGTATTCCGGTGAACATTTCTATTACCTTTCCCACCAAAAAGAAAGCAAAGGAAATAATTACATTTCATTTTACAGGTTGCTGGTGTTCTGTCTGCCGTTATTGTTCTTATAGTAATCCTGGGGATAGGATTCTTGCTAGAGCCGTTGCCAAAGGTAAGACTTGCCTGCGTTGGTGTCATACGCATAAGTGCCCCATGCACAGGCAAACCACCCACACCTGTTTCATCCACACCTGTGTGCTGTGTTTGCAGTCGGTGCTGGGCGCCGTGGTGATGGTGAATCTGAAGGGGATGCTGTTGCAAGTGTGCCATGTTCCTTATCTGTGGAAGAAGGATCGGCCTGACTGCGTAAGTGCCCGTTTTACTTACTCTGACCGGCGCACTTGTAGCGGCTTTTATAAACCACTGTCCGTTCCCTCCCTGCAGGTTGTCTGGTTAGTGACCTTTGTGGCCTCCGTATTGCTGGGCCTAGATCTGGGACTGGCTGTTGGACTCGGAGCAGAGCTGATTGCTGTGGTCTACAGGACACAGTTGTAAGTGCTAATGTGGCTAACTGACCAGTAGTCTGAATTCAAGAGTCTTATGAAAAGAGCCCTTTGTCTGCCTGTACCAAGTAGCGATTAGGTGTTAACGAAAGAGAAGATCAATTTGCGACTTAAAAGTTCATATATTTTAAAGTTGGAAATTATTTTAAAAACGCATTACGTTTGAGCCTACAGGATGTTGAGTTTGTTACTAATGAAAACCATCTTCATCCTGCAGTCCACGCTGTTGTGTCCTGGCAAACATCGTTGGGACGGATATTTACAGGGACCGCAAGGACTATGTTGATGTGAGTGAATTTTAGTCACAATTGCCCCTTCAAACCAACTGAATTGTCCTCGATCCTTTCCTTAATGCCCAAAAAGATGTCTGAACCCACTGTTGCTTCAATACTAACGATCTGACTTAAGTCTGCAGTGCTGATGATTACAATGTAGTGGTGATAACGGGTGCATCACTGCATATAAATGAGATGAAACTGCTAACTGAACTGAATAAGACTTCATAGAAAAAAAAGATCACCTTTCTTCTTCTAAACTTTACACAGCTATATGAACCAGAGGGTGTCAAGATTTTCAGGATCCCTTCACCTATCTTCTTTGCAAATATCGACTTCTTAAGGGGGAAATTGATTGATGCTGTAAGTATTGAATATGCTTAGTAATGAAAGCTTGACCTTGAGTCAGTTCTCTAGCTCATCTAGCTTTACATATAGCCATAGTAGCTTCATCAACAAGTCAGATCAAATGATTAGAAATCATTTTTAAAAAGGTTATGGCACTGTTTTGGCATTGTAATTTACTCTTCCCTGTTCTAACTTGCCTCTTATAATGAACTTATGAACCTGTTATGGACATGCCAGACATAACAGTACGCCATGGAACCAGACACCATCTGTCGATTCATTTAATATACAGTCATCTTTTATGTGTTACAGGTGGGGTTCAGTCCCCTGAGAGTCTTGAGGAAGAGAAACAAAGCCTTGAGAAAAATCAGGAAACTGTTACGGAAAGGGCAACTCAGCCTCACATCTGTAAGTCCAGCAAAGAGCGATTGTAGTGAACTGTGCTTCAACCTTCGTTCCGTAAGACAGATACTTACTAGTAATGCTAATCTAATGTGTAATAATGTGCGCCAGTCATGTGGCCATCATGCTTAAATGGCCTTATGGGACAGTAAATAAGAGGCTCAAAACCATTTTTATGTTCTTCTTTTGGTATTAAGTTTGGAATTTGGCCTTATGGGAGGTAACGTGCTTTAATGTCCCTGCTGGCAACTCCAGGACGATACTTGTTGTAAAGCTATTAGGCTCCTTTGACAGTCATTTCTCTGGGTCCAGAAAGGACTGCAGACAGCAGGCTCCTTGTCTGGCTCTGAGGATGAGAGCAGTGTAGAGGACCTGGATCTGCCAGCGGACTTCTCCGGGCTTCCTGTCCAGGTGAACTGGAGAGCCGAGCTTCCTGCCAGCATCTCCGTACCTCCGGTCAACATCCACAGTTTGGTCCTGGACTTCTCTGCTGTCTCCTTCATCGATGTCTCAGCGCTCAAGGGCCTCAAAATGGTATTGTGGTTGTTTGCTCTCTTAATGTTTCCTAGGAAGACAGCAAAAATAAAAAATAAGCATTTTTAGGAATTAATATAGAGCAACAATAAAGTACAGTGCGAGCTACATATTCAATACTGTAGTGTTGTCTATATACATTTTTATAACAAGCAAAAGAAATGGTGACATGGGGGGGTTTCTACATTTTGTAAATGGTATAATATTGTGTAATAAATTTTGCAGGCTTTGAAGGAGTTCATTCGTGTCGACGTTGAGGTTTATATTGTGGCCTGTGACCGTAAGTATAATCATCTTTCCCTTATCGCTGCGTCCATGAAACATGAGAAACTACCACGCAATAGTCATGTTACCAAATGTAATAAAACAGAACATAATGACCCATGTCTAACCTTCTAATTGTTGTTTGCAGCGTACATATTTGAGAAACTCAAGAGCTGTGAATTTTTTGATGAGGAGATTCAGACGTCAATCTTCTTTCTGACCACCCATGATGCAATGCTGCACATCCTGCAGCGTAATCCACCCCTGAGCGTGAGTGAAAAGGTGAGCGAGCTTCAGCATAATAAAGCTTCTGTGTTATTACCAGTCTCCACGATGCACGATTACATTTCATTGGTGCAAAGCCCTGATAAAACCTTTGCAATGAAGTACATTTTGATGCTAGGCTTTGGGGGAAAATCCTTTCGCCTCATATGATGAAATAATCGACTTTTACAGGTTTTCAAGAACACGTCTGAGCTGAGTAATGGAGTCAGCTTGCGCAGCAGAGATAAAACGGTGAGTGCATGTTAATTTTTGCAGATTCTGTAGGAATTTTAAGAAATTAATTAACACCTCACCAAAGTACTCAAGAAATTTTTCTTTTTTGCAGGACAAGGCACCAGAGACCAGATTTTAACAAACACCTTCACATCTGCTTCCAGATATACTGGAAACAGAGACTGCTGGATGCTGCAAATATTTTTTAATTTACATTTTGTAAATAAAAAATCTGTTATACTGTACAGTTTAAATGTGAGGCATCAGTGGAAACACTGATATGGTCTCTTTATAATGTCTCTGGGTTACTGGAGATAAACATGGACTGTCCTTCAGAGCTGCTTTTGTATATGTAAAATATTTTTGGAATAGATTTTGTAGTATAGTGTAGTATATTTGGGATGCAGTGCATACCACTATTTAAAATAAACTTCTGAACGTCCAGTCTTTTATTTTCTTTGTTGGATTGTTTGCTACAAATTGTGTGTTAGTTTTGCTAAAATCTATTATTTGTACAGTGTGTATGTGTGGATGGAGATCACTGTTAATTAAAATAAAATGTTGCTACATGAGAATTATACAAATCACTGCAATTCCCTGTCAGTTTCTTTGTTGTTATCAGAAATAACAAAAGCTCTTGACAAAAATGTATAATAGATATTACAAAGATACAAGGAAAACTGTAGGGTAAATCTTCCTGGTATATTAACTGGTAGGATGTTCACAATTAGGGAAAAACAGATTTAGATTCAAATAGATGTAAAATCAAATAGATGTAGATTCAAATAGATGTAGCAGGGTTGCCAACTCTCACGCAATGAGTGTGAGACACACGCATTTGACTGTCTTCACACGCCACACATCCGATTTCTCACGCCGAAAAAAGTTTATTTACCTCTCATCCATATCCAGGCCCGTCGCGATGGGGCAGGCAAACCAGGCAATTGCTTGGGGCCCCAAGCTGGCCTGGGGCCCCCAGACAACAACAGGTTAAGAATTAAATGCAGCGACAAACTGTGTGAGCCCCCCTTTACATTCTCAAAGTCATGAGCAATGACACTGTTCTCAGAATCCCCCTCAAGGGGGCCCCTCCCACCAGCTGCTGAAGGCAGGCAGACACTGTCCTGGCAGACAGTCAAGTTTTAGACGCCGGCAAATATGAAACTTAACCATGAAGCAAATTTATCCATCAGGAAGCCAAAAGAGAAAACAAAAGAAGGAAGAGGAACACAAAAAAACACAAGACAGTGGTAAGTGATGATTTACACTGGATAAATTAGGCCTACCAGTACAAATGGTGTAATTTAGCAGCAGGTAGGTTAAAAACAATATATACGTCCCGGGTAATCCCATACTTAAATCTGCTATGTTCAGCTACAAGTAGTAAATTTGTAAAGTAGTTAGTTTGAGGTGTATATGCTGTGGTTCTTGAAGGTGGACCGTGGCCAGATATGTTTTTTTTTTTGGCCGGAGGGGGGTTTGGGCATGAGATTTCTGGTGTGGAGGTTGGGGGGGCCCCGGTTGGTGTCTTTGCTTGGGGCCCCCAAATACCTTGAAACGGCACTGTCCATATCTATGATTCAATGGGTTACTAGTTCTCTGTGGCGCCAACCACTGGCGATCAATCGCGATATAATACTTAATTTGTGTCAAATTTATGCCCCCCCCCGGTTCAAATCTCACTCCAAGTGATCTTGAAAAGTTGGCCACCCTGGATGTAGTGACTGATTGACTGATTTCCATTTTTCAATGCTATCTCTACACAGACTAGACAGCACAAAGGTCTAAATAAAATAAATAGAATAAAGAATATTCTAAAATTTAGAACATAAGAACTAAGTCTTTGGTTTAGACCAATCAAAATGGAGAAATGGAAAAACAGGTGGACCTGTAACTTAAAACCCTCTTGTAACTCAGTTAACCATAAAGTGATACTGCAATGAGTTGGACAGCTTTCAACATGTGTAAATATGCAATGGTTTTGTTGTCTTTGCAGACTCACACTAGTCATTTCCAGCTGTGTTATAGTATGTTATAAACTCTCACTTCATCCTCAGGTTTCTGCAACCAAAGTCTGTGGGATGTCTGCCTCCAGTCATTTTGCCAAGCCCATGGCCTTGAAGCTAAAAAGGATAGAACTACCCTGCCACTCAAAAGTGGAAGTTTCACATCATTCTACTGTAACACAGTAAAGGTCGTACATCACAGTGAGAGGAGACCTGCCTGGTGTGGGGACATTAAACTACGACTTAAACGTTAGCGACATATTTACATATTTCTCTTAAAATATAGTGCAAGTTTCACAGTCTCCTTAAGCACAAGGCCAAAGGATTATCAAGTTACTTTCAATACTGATTTCAATAGCGTTGGAGTATACGGCCTCAACAACGTCAACAATTCTCGTTCGCCACACCGTCAACGATGTGGAACACACCTGCATCCCCAGTAATAGTATTATTTTTTCTTGTGAGAGGTATTAAAAAGGTCTTAAGTCATTGAATTTGAGATTTAAAAATGTGCAGATACCCTGTATACATGTGCCCTCATTTTTTGTATGTGTAGGGGTAAACACGTATGTATGTGTATGTGTTCGTGGTGACATGATACATCTTTGCATGTAGGAGTTTGGGTTCAAATACAGATTTGGTAGATTGGCAACATGAAGTGCACATTTAAATAGAGTGACAAAGGAAGAAGGAAAACTGAATTGTACTGAAGAATGAATAAGGGAGGTAATGAAATGTTTCATTATTACATATAATAGTAATAGTAATTATAAAAATAGTTATTACATTAATGAAAGAGCACATTCAGCATTATGTAAAACCTTTTTAATTCCAAAATAACAGCTATATTTAAACATATGTTTACTCTAACATCCAACATTACAATTTCTTTGAAGATATTTAGTCCCAATTTACACTAAGCGTGAACTATGCAACCATATAAAACCCTTTCACAGAAATGCATACAAAAAAAAAAAAAAAAAAAAAAAAACAATTTTTTTTTTTTCTTCTATTGGTAATACGGTCTGTAGCGGCCCTGGTCTGGATGATGAGGCCCAGGCATCGGGCCCGGTGGACCCTGCATTCTTGGGGGAGGGGGCCCTCTGGGGGCAGACCATAAACCTGGACTGAGCCCTCCTGGCTGGTTAAAAGGTGGGCTCAGTGTGCCCTTGTCCTCCGAGTACTGCGGGTTGTAGTGGTGGGGTGGGGGGGCATTTACTGGGGGGCCCGCGTGTTGTGGAGGTGGACCTGGAGGAGGGTGGTTCATGTAAGGTGGGAGCTGAGTCATGAGGTGTCCCGGTGGAGGGTTGAGGGGGGGCGGAACCGAGGATAAAGGTGGAGGCGGGGCTTGGTTGAAGACCATGTGTGTGCTGGAGCCCTGCGCTGCGTGCTGCATCGGATGAGCGATGGGAGGCGGAGGCCCGTAGCGCTGCTGAGGCGGGGCCATCATGTGGTGCGCCTGGGGCCCCACGGGGTGCCCCGGGTAGTCCCCTGGGTGGTGGTGTGGTGGGGGAGCGTTTGCGGGAGGCGGGAGCTGCTCGCGAGGGGCGGAGCTCGCCGAATCGTCCTGAATCGGGACAGTGATGAGGTTGCTGTGCTTACGAGTAGTCACAATTCGGAAGGGTTCCTGAGCGAGAGAGCGAGGCGGGCCCATGTCGGCCGCGGGCAGCTGGCTTTGTCGTAGGTCGTCGTGGGGGGCGAGGGGCGGCTGACCGAAGTGGTCGTGACCCGCGTGCGCTAGAGGGGGGGGAATTAACACGTGGGGCTTGGGCAGGTGAGGTGGGGGCACGCGATAGCGCTCCGACACCTCCGACGAGACCGGAAGGACGGGGTCGGAACGCCCCGAAGACTTGCTGGGTCGCATGTGCCGGTGGTTGATGTGAGCCTGCAGGTCTCTCTGGGACAGGTATGTGCGCTTGCAGCTCTGCATGATACTGCACATGTACAGAGAGCCTCGCAGGCACTGTTCAATCCTCTGGACCGGGTCTGTGCAGCTGTACAGCGTCAGGCTGAAGACACAGAGAAAAACAAGCTAAAGTGGGACCGTTCAGCTGTCCAGTAGGGGACACGTGTAGTAAGAGTTTATATTTATCCTTTGAAAATAATTTAAAAACATCACTTACCCTGGGCACATTTTATCCCCTTTTCTTTCATGAAGTACTGCACATTCATAGCAGAAAACATGTTTACAAGGAATCTAAAAACAAAGTATATGTTTAAGGAATCATAGCAGTGGCTGTCAGAATTAATATCTTTGGAAAACGTGAAAAGCTTACAATGCGGCCATAAGTCTTAATGGGCAGGCCACACTTATCACAGAAATGGATGGGAGTCTCATCTCTCTCGCCAATCAGGTTCAGCTGGAAAAAAAATAGAAAAGAGCACCACAAGTCACTGGATTGTTAATATTTGTTTGTTCAGTTGATACAAAATGGAATTATTTGGAAGTGAAACTCATAGAAGAGGCTAAAACCTTATAATCCCAGTAGAATTGCTGAGGGTATCGCCGCTGGCCTGCAAAAGCATCTCCCGCCTTTGCTCCACACTCCGATCTCTCCTCCTGCTTGTAGGCAATACTCTCTGTCAACAGACCCATCACAAAACCTTTATTATTTCACACATTATATTACATGTGTGTGTTTTGCATGTTTAATAATAGAAAAATATTTTTTTATCTTATTGACAATGTTGTTCTGGCCCAAAGGTTCCTCAGTTGAGTCTTACTTCTAGCCTGTTTGGGAAGAAGTTTGATGGGGATCCTTCTTCTGACCTCATGACCTCCTAATATCCCCTCTGTTCCCTGCATGTCACTGTCTGTAAATTAAAATAAATATGACTATGTGAGTTCAAATGCATCTTAAAAAGGATATTTTTGCAACATTGACAGAAAATAAGTTGTGTTATCAGATAGACAACATAGGGTTGACAGGTAAGCTACTCAGGCTCCAGACAAAAAGGTTATGCCCACACCAGCATGCCTACCTTAAATGCAAAACTAAAATGGTCTAGCCCAGGGGTACTCAACTGGCGGACCGCGGTCTGGATCCGGACCCGAACGCAGTCCTGTCCGGACCCAATCTCATTCCTGATTAACTGGATACGGACCACAAAAAAAACCGGAGCATTTATTTCAGGGCTATTGAAAAAACACTCCATCACGAGTGTTACGTTTGCCACCCCCACCCACTCACCCCCGCTCAACAACTTACGTTCGCCACCCCCGCAGCACCGGACCTCATGTCACAGGTATCTGGCAAAATTGGACCGCGGACAAATTTAGTTGAGTACGCCTGGTCTAGCCAGTTAATGATACTATGTTATAATCAGTAATATCATTACTTACAATATTACTGTATTATTTATTGTAATTTAACGGGAGGGATGAAAAGGATGAACATGAGTCTGGCAGTTGTACTAAATGACTTTCGCTCTTTTCTGTTAGGTTAAAAATTAAGAAGGAGTGGCTCGAACGAGCGCAGGAGGCGTGGCTCGAACGAGCGCAGGAGGCGTGGCTCGAACGAGCGCAGGAGGCGTGGCTCGAACGAGCGCAGGAGGCGTGGCTCGAACGAGCGCAGGAGGCGTGGCTCGAACGAGCGCAGGAGGCGTGGCTCGAACGAGCGCAGGAGGCGTGGCTCCTCGCTTAGCACCGTACGGGGGAAGTCCCGGCCCAAGCGCGCTTGTAACGTTGAACTACGCTAGCTAGCTATCCACCCACAGAATGTAGCACGGTAAGTACCTAAAACAGCATTATTTTAGACAAAATCATTGCATAAAGAAGATAACAAGCGATGCCACATATTTGCGACCAACAAATGTATAATTAGATTTTGTGGGACGTTACAAGTGAAAGTTTTAGCCAGACCGAAACTGCTGTGCGCTAACTTTGGTAAGCTAGTTTCCATGCTAACCTCGAGGCCAAAACGCCTAAACACGGTAACGATTACTATGCTGTTTCATGAACAGAATACTGTTTTATTTTCTCAAAAGTCCAAGACGTTACACTTAAGTCCCGAGTTACATAAATTAAACTGTGGAAAACATTATATAGTCAGCAGAAGAATATGCAAACTGTCAATTTCCCTTCTTACCAATCGCGTCCATTATTGTGTGAAGCCAGACTCCTTCTACACTTCCGGTGGGTGATTTTTCAATACTAAAGCCCTTGTGTCGGTTCCTTTTTTATGAAACAGAGTAAACACACAAAACTAACTAAACAAAACGAATATTAACATGAATTTTAGAACATAAGGCTGTATATTTAGTATATTCAAAATACTATACTACTATACTAAATAGTATACTCATTAATTGCATGTTGCATTGTTGACTCTGGTCTATTCATTACAGCAGGTGGCAGTAAACCATCAACACAATAGTCGCCAATCGTCAGTAAACAGAAGAAGAAAGATGGACAAAAGCGAGGGAACTGCAATAGGAACGTTTACTTGTGAACTGTGTGATTTGTCAAGTCCATACACGTTTTATGGCCAAAAACCACCTAACACTAGAGCTATTGTGTAAGTAAACCTAGGTTAAGCACAAGAAAGTAATAAATTATTAAGAAAGTTAAATTCTTCATGATGGTTATATATAGGTGTTTGTTAATCCAGTTATGTTGTCAAAATGAGTTTGCTTATTTAAAGCTATAGGTTTAATTCAGTGCCAGAATCAAAGTGTTTTACAGTGTATGAATAACCAAATAAATTGGTTGTCTGTAGGAACAGATGGTTGCAGAACATCTTTTAGGATTAATCTGAAAGAAAGGCAGATATACCTAATAAAGTGTCCCATGGGCAAGGTAGCTATAATAAATTTGGTGGGGAGTGTGTAGACTTGTTTTTAACATGGTTCCTTCTGTCCCATGAACTGTCATTAACTTGCTCCTTCATGGGCCAGGGAAGGCTTGTAATTGCTCGACACTAATAGGATAAACAGCTATTATTCCATGCAGCTGAACTTTAAGTTTTAAAGCGGGCAGCTTTTGCTTATGTTTCTGTTGTGACAAGCGCAACAACTGTTGTTGTAGACCCACATCATACAGAGGGAACCTACTGAGGGAGGGCACTATCTGTATAAATGTGTCCCTGTTTAACATTTGTACACAAACCTTGTTTGTGTTCTGTCCCCCAGGCTCTTGGAGGAATGCTATGGTATGCGTGATCCCTTCAACCCAGAAAGAGAGAAGTTCCTTGTGTTGGGCTCCAAGTGCTGTTTGTGTAAAAAGACTGTGTGTGTTGGAACGGTATGAGCCACATGTCTGTCATTGAAATGATTAGGCTACATTATTTATATTGCGGTATTGCAATTCAAAATAAAGAAATAGAAAAGAACAGGAGATTTCAGAGGTTATTGACACCACATTTTAATGCATGTAGCTTTTTTTTCCTTGAGAAAAAATAAACAAGAAAATCTAAAATTAATTTTAAATAAGCTAACGGAAATGTATTATAGTAAAAAAAAATCCTATATGTTAAGGCATAAAGATATAGCTCATAATTAATATTTTTTATTTTTCCTTTTTTAGGTTTCTTCAACTTTGCCAATCATTACTTTTTTTGTGTGTGTGTTTTAGGAGAAGCAGCTGTGGACAGCCATACATTACAGTGTTGTTTATGTCTGTCTTAATTCAGGAGTGCAGCATCTTCTACACCAAACGGTTCTGCTTGGCATGTGTGAGGAACCACCTGGAGCAGTTTCCACAGCAGATTCAGATGGAGCTTGCCAAGAAAAAAACTGCCCAGAAAACGTAATGTCCGGCAAACTGGAGAAAGAACCTTTTGAACATAGAACATTTCTTTGCTCATCTTTTCTCTTTTTTGAAGAGCATACTGATTTGACTCCATCCTGCTTTTGATAATGGTCTCTCGAATGCAAGAGAACAGAATTAGTAACACGAGATGGAGATAAAGTTACATGATGAAAAGACAAATGCCCATGATGGCATGTTTGTGGCAGCTTGGCAGTGTAGTTTGTTGTTTGTAGTTTGACGATGTTGTTGACTGGAATGTTCAAGTTCGGCTTCTGGAAACATTTGTTCCTGCTGTTCCTATGAGAAAGTCACTGACAAAGAAATTCTCCTCAATGGGAGGAAATTTGGAATTCTACGTCTTGGTTTGATGGATTAATCATGACTGCCAAGAATGTAACTGAGAATAGGCTTGGCTTTTTAGTGAGACGTGGTTGGAGGGAAAAAACCCTGTGTTGTCCTGCAGTTCAAACCCTACTCTGTTGTCCATTTATGTGCTTATAGATTATGTAGTGATGCCTCGGATGTAACATTGAGTGAACATGCTGGCATTATCAGAAGGATACAACTTCAAATTCTGGTTTAAAACTGATCTCAGATTGAGAAAAGCTACACCAAACATCCTGCAAACTGAGATCTCACCATTACGTAGAGGCTGATATCAAACTGCATTTAAAATGCAAAATATTAACACTGGATGAACTAGTTTGATTAGAGTGTTATTGTCCTTGTTGTCAAACTGGGGAGTGTCCCATTCCTGGATGGCCCTCCTTAACCTAAATCGTGTTCTCCTATTTCATCACATGCTGATGTCAACAACCAAGCTGTACAACTGTGTGTAAACTAGTACGATTAATGTTTATTGTTCTGCTTGATTTCAAATTGGGGAGTGCCCCGTTCTTCAGAGTGAATCCACTCCTCCGTCCTCTTCTCCTGTTTGATGGCACTGGCCACTCACCTAAATGACATTGGACTGATCGAAGCAATGAACCAGAAAAGACTCTGGGTTGAGCAAATTATAGAGGGAACCATTTCAAGAACAAGAGGTGAAAGATCTAGAGTAAAAGGGCTTCATTCTCATAAATTAACACTGCCCTTTTGCCATTAAATGCATTATCCACGTATTTCAAATTGTTATATTTCATGGAAGAAAGAAGAAATGGCCTTTTAGGTGCAGACATCAACTGGTTTGATCATGCAGAAAATATATATATTTATACACACACACATGTATGTATGTATGTATGTATGTATGTATATATATACTACAACTACGGATTGAACACTTTTTAGGATTTACTGTGTTTTCACAGACGAGACTAATATGACTAATTTTTTTTTTGATCAACCAAACCCAAATTTACCAACTTGGCACTTCTCAAAACAAGCTAAGATCAATCCAGTCCAACGTTAGACCATTAATAACAGTTAAGACTGAGCAGTTGGTTCCTATTTATTTTTGACCACTAGATGTCAATAAAAGCATTTGTGTTGACAATGTCAAGACCCCAAACTTTAGTCTTTCTTGGGCTGCAACACTGAGTAGAATGAGGAAGGTACATGATATCTGTCCATAGAAAGAAAACGACGAAAGCAACAGTCATAAGATAATGAATACCCTGACAAAGACGTGCACATGCCCGTGAACATTTGAATGTGTTTTCATGGCTAGTCCGACTTTGGAATAGCTATTAAAAAGTGCAACAATCATAACTGACCCACTTTTAAAGTGGTTTCATAGCTAACATCTGCTCCTCCCTCACGTTATCGTCTCACTCTGTGACCTAAATATGAATAAATAATAAAGAGTGCTTATCACCAAAACCCGCATTTTATTGGCTCTACGAGGACGGTGGTGGTAGTCATGCCATTACTATTCATAATGTAACCACTGATTTCATAATAGTTTTTACCCGCTGGCTGTATGCATTAATAACGAACTAAAATTTAAGGCCTGCCTAGCTTGTCATAACGTCTCGGAGTGTGTTGTTATACTACTGAGTACGTATTGTTGTCAGGGCCCTTGCACAGTCACATTTACAGTGATTCGTTTGGGCCGGTGTGCTTGTAGGGTTGTGGAACAGCATTTTGAAGGCCTTGGTTAAATAGTGTTGTATCTTTATATTGGAATGTAAATTATGCTCGTTTGTCTGTAGTGTACTATCTGTATTATGTGTTAGGTCTGTAACGTCTCTATACACTCCATATGATAAATATACCGTAAAACCTTGTTTTGAAGTGATTGGTGACTATATCGAGTGTTTCAATGAGAATTAAGGTGCACAATATACAAAAAAAAATAAACAAAAGTCGTTCCTTGTTACCTCCAAACTGAGGTAATAGTTTCATTATGTTAAACTACAGCCACGAAGACCATCAGATGATCCATGGATCTGAGCGCCTTCGTGCACGACAGAGCTGCTGAAGATAAGCTTAGAGCTGCTGAAGATAAGCTCCTCGCCAACTATGACCTCAGTCGCTGGCAGAAAGAGACTACGTGTTAACGCGGGGCGCGCGCAGCACCGTGCAGGGCGCGCGCAAGCACCGTGCAGGAGGCTCGCTGCGAGAGAATCTCAACATCGAGCCGCCTCGCTGCGCAATAAGTCAAACTTGGTGATCGTGAAAAAAAACCACGAGGGGCGAAGCGTGCTGCGAGAGTGCAAATACGCCGTGGTGGACGGCCGGGGAGTCGGACGGAGTCCCCGTTCCCTTTAAGAAATAGGCGGTCCGTGTTGTTCAACCAATGAAAGTCTTCTTCTGTTTAAATAGCCTTCACTGTCAGTCTCTCTTCCAGTTGCTTTGCTTGCGATCGCCATATTGGGCGCTCGAATGACTTGTCTTTTTTTCCTGTAGGAATTACTACGAGGAGTAGATCGCAGTGGCTTCCGCAGCTGCACACTTGACGTGCGCTCGCGATCACCTGCACGCGCGCGCGGCTCCACTGGACTTCCCTCCGACTCCAATGCTCGTGTTTGGCATGTCTGCGCCTATGGTCGTTTGTGATTTGATCGACTTTTCTTGGAGTACGTGTTTGTAATCGCGTTTTGCATCCACAGAAACTACCGCTTTGGACAAATTTTCATGTGGAAAATGTCAAATGTGCGTCTCTCTAATGGGAGTCCACCGCTGGAGAGGGTGGACGCGAGGCTCGCGGATCACACCAAGCCGCCGGTGTGCAGAAACCTGTTCGGATCTGTAGATCCAGATGCATTTAAACGGGATTGTTTGGAGCATCTGCAGGAGGTGGAGAAGGTGTCCACTGAGAAGTGGAACTTTGACTTTTCGAGACACGAGCCGCTTTCGCCGGGTAAATACGAATGGGAGGAGGTGGACGGCAAAGTCCTGCCAGATTTTTACACGAGACCGCCGCATAACGTGAGACGGGCCACCTCGGCGGGTTCTGTGGATCATAACGGCAATCGCGGTCGTTTCTTGATCACTCCCTCCCAAGAGGACGGAGGACAGTGTGAAACCACCGCGGCGGAGAGTGGGACGGAGAGAGGAGCCGCGTCGAGGAAGAGACCTTCATCATCAGACCGGGGTAAATGCAGGCTGGGTGTGTGGCGGGTGATTCTGACCCGCAGGCATATTGGACAACACTACCCTGACATCGCGGGTCCATTAAACAACTCTTCAGCATCTGCCCAACTTATTTGATGCCCATTTGCCGGCCCAGTACAGTCGATATAGTCCCTGTAGTCCGATACGTGCAGTAGATTGATGGGCTTGTGTAGTTTCGTACACATATGATTATAACGTGCTGAATTGTAATATCGGCGCACGACAATCTAACCGAATTTTCCCTTTCAAATCAGATTCTCCGTGTCAAAGTAAGAGATCAAACAACGACCCGGAGGAAGCAAACCACCGTCAGGACGCGACTCGTTCGGTAGAGCAGACCCCCAGAAAAACGGACCCTAAGACGTAAACTAGGACTTGTGTGCAAAGGTGAGTACTTCACTTTTGGGGACCGTTTACAAATAGCGTAAGCCGTTCGAAAGCGTAGTGTTGCTGTAGCTTTAACGTGGAAAAGCGTACGTCGTATCGTTTCGGCTTTGTCCGAGTTGCCACATTAAGGTCCGTCGTAGGATCACTAATCGGGTTCAGAAGTCACTTTCACGTTGTAAACAAATGCACAACAGTGTAGTAACACGTCATCGACACTATGTGGGTGCATGGATGGGTGGTGTTGCAGGTGGGTGTACAAAATTATATACTAAGTACGTGTAGTGCCTGCTATTGAACTTTATCGTCGGTAGTCACTGGGAATACTCATTTTCATTTGCTGAATCATCTAATGAACATTTTAGTCTGTACCTTTTTCATGAATTGTTTGTACATATTTTAATGGTTTTACCTAAAATATTGACCAATTAATCTTTACACTCCCTGAAGCCTTATGATGCCTTGTATTTGTTTAGACATATTCACCATGTCACTATTTACTTTATTGCTAAATAGGTGTTGTTCTGTTTTCTACAGAGATGAAGAATGTGTGTTTCTCCATCAGACTTCAAGAGCTTTATGAAGTAAACAGGGACAGCAATGAAAGAAAAAAAAAAGCATATCGCCTCTCCTAAAGATGTGCAAGGCAGTAGAAGCACTGAATTTTTACACTAAAGTTCTGGCACTCAACAGAATACATTTGCCTCAAAAGCAGACAATGTAGCAGTGTGCAATTGGTGTTTTTTTTTTTTTTTTTTTTTTTTTTTTTCCCTCGGTCTTTACTACCTATGTACATATTCTCGTTTTATATGTAGCACATAATATAACATTATGATGGAAAAAAAATCATAAGATAGTGTGAATGACTTGAAGAATTGCTGTGCAGTTTTTGAAACAACTCCCAATTGTACTCCCTTATAAAACACACTTCTACATAACCTACTATCTCCATATTGTCAGTCTGAATTTCATTATTGATCAATTCTGTACTCTAAAGTAGAATAAGGTTCCTACATTTTATAACATAGAAAAGGACGAGAGAACTGGAGACTTGTGTTTAACTAAAGATAGTCTGCATGAAAAGATAAGAATTATGAATTAGTTCACATTAGAATTATGGATTAGCAATAATACCACAGAAGTGTGCATTGGTACTTGATTCTGTGATGTTGAATTAAAAATCTGCCAAAGTTACAAACATGTTCAGGCAGGGATATTACTTTTAAGGGTGTGTCTACGGTTTTGACAGTGTTTCACAGTATTATTATATCCCTGGGTTGTTCCACTATTTTTTTTTTCTTTTTCAAGAATACATTTTGGAAATTGTTTATGAATGACAAAACCTACTGAGTAAATAAGAATTTGAAAAGGGAAAGTGAAATGAACAGTTAATTGTAATCTTAGTCACCTTTTGTGTTTTTTTTTTTTCTTTTTTCTTACATCGCTGTGTAGCAGAGTTTTTAAAATATATATTTGTAAACACTGGGTCAAGTATTTTTTGAACCGTAGTAATCCATGAAATTTAGTCACTTGTCACCACATACCTGGCATTCATGTTGAACATGATGTGCTGTCCTGAAACTATGTAGAAAACATCAAAACAAGACGTTACACTGCATGTGTGTAAAACTTTGAAGTGTACCTGTGTATAATGCTTTGTAAAAACACTGAGGAAATTATACTAACTTATTTATGTTAAGCTTTTTTTTGTGTATGACTATCCAAAGTGGCATTGTGCTTTTTTTTATAAACCTTTTATAAGTTTATTTTTCAGATTTTGAATAGAATTTGTGCAAGGTTGCGAACTGAGCCTATAAAATTTTGATGTGGATTTTGTATTGCTTGTTTAAAGAGATGATTAAAAATCATTATATCAACCTTCTAGTTCATGTTTCTTCTGTCTGCCTAAACATATATAACAAAAAATTTGTGATTGTTTAGTTTTGCAGAGATAAAGATCAATTAGTTTATCCACTTTCCACTGAGACTAAGTAAACTTTGCACTTATAGTGAGTTCGCCGGGCAAAGGCCAAATAATGATCAATACGCAATCCTTACAAATCGTTTTGTGTGTTTGATTTTTAAATGATTTTATATGTTATGCATGTTTAAATATGACGCAGATAACGTTATTCTTAATTGTAACTAATACACACAGGCTACATGTTCGTCTGAAAACAGCTACACCATTGGGGACTATTTCAACTAGTTTAATCCCAGTGTATGAATCGGCTCTGTGAGTTTCTCTAATATTATGAGCATATCTCTTTTGAGGACACGAGTCTCGTCACAGGGAGCCCGCAGTGTCTTACTGGATATGATCTATACCCACTTGAGACAGTCACGCAGTTTTGTTTTTCGGTATAGCCGAATGTTTAAAATTCACTCGTCTACGGTGTGATGTACTGAACAAATCTCACTGGATTATTAGACATCAATTGTTCATTCCATCGATACTTTCACAAACTGTAGACTTTACATACGCCTTTTCGGCCAACTTCCAGACTTCCAAAATCCTTATCCTACTTCAATTGAGAAAAACAAGGACACGTCCCATGAAGGGAAAAAAACTGATAAGATACTGACATTGGGTTTGTCCAATCAGGCAAACATTAAGAAAAGCACACCACTTATTTCAGCCACTGAGGTCTGCCTTCACTGCGTATCAGGAGCGGGTAAACTCGTGTCGGTACAGGGTGTTCTTTTCGCAAAGTACAGCCCCGCGTTGGTACCATTGGTCACATTTGGGTTTTTTTTGTTTTGTTTTTTTGCTGATGTTTGCAAAAAACGGTCGACAGAGAAAACGCACTATATCGGATACACTCGAAATCGACCTTTTATCAGAAATAACCATCTGAACCCAGGGCATCTCTGGGATGGTGAAACAAAAACGTAGCATTGCGTGAAACACGACTCGCATTAACGTGAAAATCAACCGGGAAATGTGAGTTAAAGTTGCACGTTCAGGTAGCAACTCGAATCAAACTGACTGGAATGGGTTTTTGTACTGTGGTTCTGTGCATGCTCGCTTCATTCGCCTACAGTGTAATACAGCCATATACGCATCTTTATCTGTGCGCTAGTTCACACAAACCACGCAACCGCCACGTATAGTTCACTGAAAAGAGCTTTCAGACGGAGTTGCTACCAGTAGCCGGCACTAAAAAACTCGACCAGTATGCCACAAGTGGCTGTAGTAGTGGGTATAAGAGGACACAGACGTAGACGACGAAGCTCTTCCATTTCAACTCGATGCAGCATCGCAGTTACTAAGAGTGGAAATAACCTGGGCAAAAATGTATGTTGGAAAGAATGTTCAGGTAAAAAGTCCTGTCATTTTAAAGAGACATGGATGAAAAAAAAATAGATTATTGATTTTAGGCTATGAACATTTATCACTTTATTAGAAACTACCATGCATCGATACACTTAATGACCACTTTATTAGGCATACCATATAGGTGTAGTTTATAGGTGTACAATTACAGTCTGTAATCCATCTGTTGCAATGCTCATCTTGTCAGCCAATGACTGCCTCATTCATCACTAGTCTGTTTCTTTCTTTCCTGTTACTTTACTCAGCTTCTGATCTAACTCTTTTCAGTGTGCACAATGTGAATAACTAAATACAGAGAGTCTGTAAAGTGCAAATATATAGAATTGATCCCAAAACTCACAATCAGATGCTGTTTGAGTTGTGAGTACTGTAGCAACTTTAAGAAGCAATAACAAGTGCTACACTATGAACCAGTTTGAAAGCCTAGCAATTCTTCTCACAGTCTCAAGGGATTCCGTAGTGGGTATCCCGTGACACGCTCAACTTTCAGGTGGAGTTCTAAAACCCCAGTCATTTATAAATAAACAGTTGAAGTATCCACAATTATTTCAATTTAAGGACAACAATGCCTTTTTCTTATTTTAGAATTTTAGAGGACTGCTGTATAACCTATGCATTTTTGATTGCAGATTTCATTTCGCTATTATTTTTAACTATATTGCATACATATTTAAATTCTTGTTGAAAACTATTTAACACATCAAAGACATAAAATTTTGTAATTTGAATAAAAATGCAATTTCATTTAAATAAGATTCATTTATATTGCACCTATTCCAGATAGATTTCATGAAGTTTTACAGAGTTCACAGAGACAGCAACACCAATACAACACAAAAGTCAAAAACAAGAAATTCAATATTTACAATAATAGCACAAGTACGTTTTATATGAGTAACAGAAGACAAATAGTGATGAAATTGAACACCTTCGTGTAGACTAGGAATAGTAGAGAAGAGACCAAGACTTTGATCAAAGGAACAACCTTGTGTGAAGTGACAGTGAATATATCCGTCTTATCAGATAAACTGCAAAAAGATCATTACCTGCTGTCCATCCCATAATAACTTCTAAAAACACTAAACACTCAGTTAACATGTGTAACTCCTGGGATTTACATCTAAAGTAAAGTTGAACATCAACAAATACATCCTATGCAATATTAGAAGTTCTTATAATCTGTCCCAAGGGGAATAAATATAATGAAAAGAAGCATAGACCCTGGTACCGAGCCCTGGGGAACACCACGGGACTATGGGGAAGACACTGAAATAAAATCACAGATACCTCCCTTCTGCCAAAGAGATCTAAACCAATCTAATGCTATACCAGCTACACCCACCCAGTCCCATAGTCACTTAATTAGAATATCATGATCTATTGTGTCAAATGCGGAACTAAGATCAAATAATGGTAATATAGAACAATCACCCTTATCTGAAGACAGGAATATCATTTGAGACTCTTAATAGTGCAGTCTCAGTAGAGTGTCATTTCCTGAAACTAGACTGGGTCTTTTCATAAATATTATGTTTCCAAAGAATCACAAAGTTGTTTAGCCACTACCTTCTCTAAAATCCTGAAGACAAGAATAAGTTCATTATTGACAAATTGCCAGACTAATAGTAGGTAAAACCTTTTAAAATAGCAAAAAAATACATTGAATCCACAGGGCTAGAAGGCTTTCTTTCCCCTATTAGCTCCATGCCGCAAGCTAAGGACTTGGAATGAATAAAAAATACTGGTATGCAAAGGAGAATTAATATTAAATGAGCAAATCACATGTTGGATTCTGGATCTAGCTATTACCATGTGAACAAAAAAAATGAAAGGAACCTATAACATTGATCTACAGAGAAACAAGGTAATATAGACAGAGATGGTGAGATGATTTTATATCATTTATGATATGAGCAATGTACCTCTAATCCAGACATTTCCACTTTAGAAAGTGAGTATTGCCCATCAACCATGGAGCAAAGTTGCAGGAGACTCCATTTCTAACCTGCAAGTTGTGGAGTAATGAGGTGATTTCAGATGATCGGTTTCCTTGTCAGAAGAGAAATCTTAAATTAAGTTTTGATCAGCGTTACTATTCCCTATTCAATCTAAATGATTGGAGATATCGCTAATCATAGATTCCATATATTTTCAGGAGCTTAATTTGAAGTTCAGCATTTTTTGGTTGACCTTTCTTATTTTGAGTTATAAAATGAGCTTGATGACTAATGTGCATGCAAACAGCTTAAAAACATTTTGTTTGCCGAATCTGATATGAGTGATTACGAACTATGTTTCATCTCTGCTTTAGAGGGTTGATCAATACATTACATTAGGCTTACTTGGTTGAAACTCAGCCTCTCATACTGAGGGTAGCAGGTAGTGTCCAGGGATATTCAGATGGTTACCATTAGGTCTGCGCTTTACACACATCAAGGAACACTGGCTAATGATCATAACAGATGTCTGAACAAGGATCAGATGCAGAAAAATGCCTTTAATACATTCTCCAAATCACAACGAATGCTGGGAGATCAGACTACAGGGGCCATTTTCCCCAAAGCATCCCACTGTTAATACTATTAGAAACACTGTTCAAAGCTATATTCACTATAGCTTATTATGATAATCTTCATTCTCTGGCGCCTGTGGGAAATGTTTCCTAAGGCAGCTGTGGACAGAAAGAAGTTACACCACGACCAGCTCATCTGGACCTCTACTGGTTGGACAAAGCAACAGCTTGGTTTCCCACCTCTGAGTTGGGCCTTGTGAGGCACCTCCCCATACCTCTGAAAGGGGGTGACCTCATCACACAGCATAACAAGCCAACCGGAACATATTCTGCCAGATATGACCTCACAAATGGGATGTGGAAGTGTGTCCTGCCTCGTTCAGATTTGCCATCGTCTACTGGGTTAGATCATTAGAGCACTCAAACAGTTCCAGGGAAACATATCAATAATGGAGAGCTGCTCCTTTGCTGGGGCTAAAGCATAATAGCACGTCTCTTCACACAACATTGAAAAGCAGCCCGGGCCAAGCTTCCCTGAACTCCATCAAAATAACACCACATTTCCCAGACTAAATTAGCAGGCAGCTAATTTAACAACATGGCAGATAACGGGGAAAGAGCGATTGTAAAGTTGCAAAATGTTTACAGCTGCCCCTATTAATAGACATTTTTGAACAGAACCAAACATGACCTCATATTTGGCTTCCCCACTGGGAAAAGAACATTAGCAACTGTCTGTCTTATTTTGGAAATCCAACCTCTCATCTGTTTCGTGTTGTTATTAATCTGGATGATTTTTTATGTGGCTGAGTAAAACTTTTATTTTCCACCCCTACTTGCCCAGTGGTCATGTGCTTTGGCTCGGCTCGGGTCGACAAGAAACCTGCACCAGCCGTGGAGTGCAAACAGCTCTGGCTGGTAGCTGCGCTCACTTCGTCCAAAACCCATCCAAACGAAGGATGTAAACATCCCTGTTTTGCCAACGGGACCTTTTATGTCTTCTGGCATCTCGGGCCCAGTGTCTCGCTGTGAACTCCACAAGCATGCGTGGTTTTGGTTTTCTCCATGTTTTCCACTCACAGTGTGACCTATATTACCCCCCCCTCCCCCCTTTTTCCTCCCCCTCTGTTCCGATCACAGATTAAATTCTTTCATCTCACCGCATGTCTTGATGACAAAAGTATGTGTCCGTATGTGTGTGACTGCGGAGGGTCATGGTTTGAATAACAACAATCGACTCCTGAGGTGACCCATGCTCCTGTTAATCACAAACAGCCACCTTAATTTTTTTTTTCATACAGAACAGATAACTTGGTTGTGTGCCATGCTGTACTACAGAACTCAACCAGCCTCAGCACCTTAGTAAAATTTTAGAACAGGTCAGTGGGAGTCCAGAAAACTTTTTAATCTGGAAATTTCAAGTAATAAATGTAATTCATGAATTTACAGGTTACCATTCCATGAAGATAGACGTGAGCTCATTCACATAGACACAAATGACCAATATAAACTTTAAACAGTTTGGCACAAATCTTCTCGGTCATGTAACCCATGCTGCATACAGCACTCTATGCTTCTGCCACACAGAAGCTCAGAACACAGGGTGAATGTGTGACTACAATCAATTCTGTTTTGATTTCAGACAGTTTTTAGGGCTCATGCAGTCCTACGTACATTCACAGTTTTATCGGCTCCTCTCTGGAATTCCTACTGCCTTTAGAGAAAGCAAGTAACCGGTGTTTCTGATCTGCACAAATAACCACAGGAAAAATGTTCCAGTCAGTAAGGACAGTGTATGGAGATGCCCTAGAAAGGACACGCAAAGTACAAATTAGCAGGTTTTGCTGAGCTAGTATGCAGAAGCCACAACACGAAGTCCTTTTTATCGCAGAAAGCACAGCACTCAGTGGGTATCACAGAGAAACCATCGACTTTGTTCCACTCTAAATGTTGACTTCGGCTTTGGTTTGCAAACTAAATGCCTTCGTAGCTGCACAAGTTGCTCATGTCTGCAACAGGACTCATTTGAACCCAGAATCAACACCGACTACGGCTTGCTGTATAATATTTATCCCTTTTTAGAAAGATTTCTGAGCCTGGTCCTCTTGCCAGACCCTGCAGCTTTAGTTCCTGTTTGAATTCACATCTTAATTTCTGTCTCTGCAGTGTTTGCAGGGTGTGTTGACTAGTGCTTGAACATAGACCTAGAGGACTGTGCAATGCTTTAACTATCAGGAGTATTTAATCACCTCTGCGAAATGGGACAGAGATCAACAAAAATAACTCTTTAAAGCTTTTTAACCAGCTGAATGTTAGACTGTTGAACTGTCCTCAGGAGATGGGGGTTCAGCTTCCATAACAACCTATGCTTGTTTAGAAGATGTGGACAATCCTACAGAACCCAAGTCTAGTTGGAACTACAACATTGTTCATACAACATACGTGAGTTGGGGAGTTGGTATGTATGTGAGCTGCCCCTCAATATACATACACAGTCACACACACACTCACACACGCACACACACACACACACACACACACACACACAGAGAGGACACATTTACTCTGCAACGACATCTCTGTCACAAAGAGGCACCACACCCTTGCATGTGTCACAGACAGAGAGACATAGGCCCTGCAGAACAGAGAAAACAGTTACATCTAACAGAAACCAGTGGTGTCCATCTGTGGCTGTGAAGCCACAACTCACATCAGGGCACCGGCAACCAATCACATTTGAAAGAAAACAATCTGTTGTGTGTGCGAATCGCTGTTCTCCGAGCCGAACTCAACACACTCACTGGCAATGCAGGCAAACAGAATAGAGGACCCCTCGCACAAAGGACAGAAATCACTGGTTTGGTAACATTTGAGCCACAAAACAAAAGATAAAATTCCCATTGGCATTTCAAAACATAACTGGCGAAATCATACAGCAAGCCTTGAAAGTAAAAGAAAATTCATTTTCCTCCCTGCATCAGAACATCATAACATGCCTCTAGGAATTGTAGAAGTGTTGACTTGGTGATGACTTGGTCTAACCAAACAAACTGTGACCACAGATGCTTTTATGGCAGAGTGAATGTCCTGATGTATGCATACACATGCGCGCGCGCACACACACACATACACACACACACACACACACACACACACACACACACACACACACACACACACACATGCTGTAAATGTCACCTTAAAATGTAAATGTTCCATATTTTGTCAATTGTGATTTGTACACCCCAATCGAAATTTATCCTCCGCTCTTAACCCATCTGTGCAGTCAGAACACACAAACACACACTAGTGATTACTAGGGGGCTGTGGATCACACGTGCCCAGAACGGTGGGCAGCCCTAGCCCGGCGCTCGGGGAGCAGTTGGGGTTAGGTGCCTTGCTCAAGGGCACCTCAGTCATGGCCTTAGGTCTGGGAATCGAACCCACGACCCTCCAGTCACAAGACCAGTTACCTACCACCAGGCCATGACTGCCCTTGCATCTAAATGCATCTAAAGCTCTAAAGAGCACATTTTCCTATATGAGGAGCACTCAGGGTGGGTAGGATGTGCTGCACATAACACTTGCACCAACAGCTCCAGCACAAAAGAACAACAAGCACGAGTAGACAAAGTGAATCACCATGAGCTACTAACTCAGCCCTGTGACTCTGGCCCTGGGACTCTGGCCTTGGTACTCTGGCCTTGGTAGTCTGGCCCTGTGACTCTGGCCCTGGGACTCTGGCCTTGGTACTCTGGCCCTGTGACTCTGGCCCTGGGACTCTGGCCTTGGTACTCTGGCCTTGGTACTCTGGCCCTGGGACTCTGGCCTTGGTACTCTGGCCCTGTGACTCTGGCGTTGGCACTCTGGCCTTGGTACTCTGGCCTTGGTACTCTGGCCCTGTGACTCTGGCCCTGGGACTCTGGCCCGGGGACTCTGGCCTTGGTACTCTGGCCTTGGTACTCTGGCCCTGTGACTCTGCCCCTGGGACTCTGGCCTTGGTACTCTGGCCCTGTGACTCTGGCCTTGGTACTCTGGCCTTGGTACTCTGGCCCTGGGACTCTGGCCCTGGGACTCTGGCCTTGGCACTCTGGCCCTGGGACTCTGGCCCTGGGACTCTGGCCTTGGTACTCTGGCCCTGGGACTCTGGCCCTGGGACTCTGGCCTTGGGACTCTGGCCCTGGGACTCTGGCCCTGGGACTCTGGCCTTGGTACTCTGGCCCTGGGACTCTGGCATTGGTACTCTGGCCCTGTGACTCTGGCCTTGGTACTCTGGCCTTGGTACTCTGGCCCTGTGACTCTGGCCCTGTGACTCTGGCCCTGTGACTCTGGCCCGGGGACTCTGGCCCTGGGACTCTGGCCTTGGTACTCTGGCCCTGGGACTCTGGCCCTGGGACTCTGGCCTTGGTACTCTGGCCTTGGTACTCTGGCCCTGGGACTCTGGGCTTGGTACTCTGGCCCTGGTACTCTGGCCTTGGTACTCTGGCCCTGTGACTCTGGCCCTGGGACTCTGGCCTTGGTACTCTGGCCCTGGGACTCTGGCCCTGGGACTCTGGCCTTGGGACTCTGGCCCTGGGACTCTGGCCTTGGTACTCTGGCCCTGGGACTCTGGCCTTGGTACTCTGGCCCTGTGACTCTGGCCTTGGTACTCTGGCCTTGGTACTCTGGCCCTGTGACTCTGGCCCTGTGACTCTGGCCCTGGGACTCTGGCCTGGGTACTCTGGCCCTGGGACTCTGGCCTTGGGACTCTGGCCCTGGGACTCTGGCCCTGGGACTCTGGCCTTGGTACTCTGGCCCTGGGACTCTGGCATTGGTACTCTGGCCCTGTGACTCTGGCCTTGGTACTCTGGCCTTGGTACTCTGGCCCTGGGACTCTGGCCCTGGGACTCTGGCCTTGGCACTCTGGCCCTGGGACTCTGGCCCTGGGACTCTGGCCTTGGTACTCTGGCCCTGGGACTCTGGCCCTGGGACTCTGGCCTTGGGACTCTGGCCCTGGGACTCTGGCCCTGGGACTCTGGCCTTGGTACTCTGGCCCTGGGACTCTGGCATTGGTACTCTGGCCCTGTGACTCTGGCCTTGGTACTCTGGCCCTGTGACTCTGGCCCTGGTACTCTGGCCCTGTGACTCTGGCCCGGGGACTCTGGCCCTGGGACTCTGGCCTTGGTACTCTGGCCCTGGGACTCTGGCCCTGGGACTCTGGCCTTGGTACTCTGGCCTTGGTACTCTGGCCCTGGGACTCTAGGCTTGGTACTCTGGCCCTGGTACTCTGGCCTTAGTACTCTGGCCCTGTGACTCTGGCCCTGGGACTCTGGCCTTGGTACTCTGGCCCTGGGACTCTGGCCCTGTGACTCTGGCCTTGGTACTCTGGCCCTGGGACTCTGGCCTTGGTACTCTGGCCCTGTGACTCTGGCCTTGGTACTCTGGCCTTGGTACTCTGGCCCTGTGACTCTGGCCCTGTGACTCTGGCCCTGGGACTCTGGCCTGGGTACTCTGGCCCTGGGACTCTGGCCTTAGTACTCTGGCCTTGGGACTCTGGCCGTGTGACTCTGGCCCTGGGACTCTGGCCCTGGGACTCTGGCCTTGGTACTCTGGCCCTGGGACTCTGGCCCTGGGACTCTGGCCTTGGTACTCTGGCCCTGGGACTCTGGCCCTGTGACTCTGGCCCTGGTACTCTGGCCCTGTGACTCTGGCCCTGGGACTCTGGCCCTGGAACTCTGGCCTTGGTACTCTGGCCCTGGGACTCTGGCCCTGGGACTCTGGCCTTGGTACTCTGGCCCTGGGACTCTGGCCTTGGTACTCTGGCCTTGGTACTCTGGCCCTGGGACTCTGGGCTTGGTACTCTGGCCCTGGTACTCTGGCCTTGGTACTCTGGCCCTGTGACTCTGGCCCTGGGACTCTGGCCTTGGTACTCTGGCCCTGGGACTCTGGCCCTGGGACTCTTGCCTTGGGACTCTGGCCCTGGGACTCTGGCCTTGGTACTCTGGCCCTGGGACTCTGGCCTTGGTACTCTGGCCCTGTGACTCTGGCCTTGGTACTCTGGCCTTGGTACTCTGGCCCTGTGACTCTGGCCCTGTGACTCTGGCCCTGGGACTCTGGCCTGGGTACTCTGGCCCTGGGACTCTGGCCTTGGTACTCTGGCCTTGGGACTCTGGCCCTGTGACTCTGGCCCTGGGACTCTGGCCTTGGTACTCTGGCCCTGTGACTCTGGCCCTGGGACTCTGGCCTTGGTACTCTGGCCTTGGTACTCTGGCCCTGGGACCCTGGCCCTGGGACTCTGGCCTTGGCACTCTGGCCCTGGGACTCTGGCCCTGGGACTCTGGCCTTGGTACTCTGGCCCTGGGACTCTGGCCCTGGGACTCTGGCCTTGGGACTCTGGCCCTGGGACTCTGGCCCTGGGACTCTGGCCTTGGTACTCTGGCCCTGGGACTCTGGCATTGGTACTCTGGCCCTGTGACTCTGGCCTTGGTACTCTGGCCTTGGTACTCTGGCCCTGTGACTCTGGCCCTGTGACTCTGGCCCTGGTACTCTGGCCCTGTGACTCTGGCCCTGGGACTCTGGCCCTGGGACTCTGGCCTTGGTACTCTGGCCCTGGGACTCTGGCCCTGGGACTCTGGCCTTGGTACTCTGGCCTTGGTACTCTGGCCCTGGGACTCTGGGCTTGGTACTCTGGCCCTGGTACTCTGGCCTTAGTACTCTGGCCCTGTGACTCTGGCCCTGGGACTCTGGCCTTGGTACTCTGGCCCTGGGACTCTGGCCCTGTGACTCTGGCCTTGGTACTCTGGCCCTGGGACTCTGGCCTTGGTACTCTGGCCCTGTGACTCTGGCCTTGGTACTCTGGCCTTGGTACTCTGGCCCTGTGACTCTGGCCCTGTGACTCTGGCCCTGGGACTCTGGCCCTGGGACTCTGGCCTTGGTACTCTGGCCCTGGGACTCTGGCCTTGGTACTCTGGCCCTGTGACTCTGGCGCTGGGACTCTGGCCTTGGTACTCTGGCCCTGGAACTCTGGCCTTGGTACTCTGGCCCTGGGACTCTGGCCTTGGTACTCTGGCCCTGTGACTCTGGCCCTGGGACTCTGGCCTTGGTACTCTGGCCCTGTGACTCTGGCCCTGTGACTCTGGCCCTGGTACTCTGGCCCTGTGACTCTGGCCCTGGGACTCTGGCCCTGGAACTCTGGCCTTGGTACTCTGGCCCTGGGACTCTGGCCCTGGGACTCTGGCCTTGGTACTCTGGCCCTGGGACTCTGGCCTTGGGACTCTGGCCTTGTGACTCTGGCCCTGTGACTCTGGCCCTGTGACTCTGGCCTTGGGACTCTGGCCTTGTGACTCTGGCCCTGGGACTCTGGCCCTGGGACTCCTGTTTTGAGTGTACAGGTCAGGAAAAAAAAAATTAAAACAAACATAACTATGGGTTATATATTGGGTACATTTCCTTATCTTAAAAAATCAGGATTCAGATGTGATCAGGAATCTGTGATTGTGATGTTTTTACCTGCCCAATAAAGGCAATGATTTTACCCTCTCAAATATGCGGCAGGTGCCTTACTAAATAATTCATTACATAGTCCTGAAATCAATTCATGAATATTCACATTTGTCCTTGAATGAACTAAAGCAAACATGAGACATCTATTTTGGCTTATGACATGGAAAAATTAGTATTGGCACCAATGCCAATGCACGAAGGCTTCCAAGACAGTCTATGGCCAGTGAAGTGTATGCCATTCTAACTCAGTAATGAAAAGAACTCAGTAAACTCGGGCTGGGTGGAATGGCCCTCTGTCATTATGTGCAAATGACGGGGGGGGGGGGGGGGGGAGGGTTCTGGCTGGCAAAGACAGCAGTCACCAAGCATCTAACCAAATCCTCATAGGTAAATGGATAATATTCCTCATATGCAAGAGTTATATTCCTGTATGAGGATATGAGAATAAAGATGAAAAATTGCAAGATTACATATTCACAATGAATCATGACACATGTTTAATCAATATGTCATGAAAACAAGATCGAAATATCTCGAGCTGCCATAATGCTGCCCTCTTTTGGAAGTAGCAAAGAGAATGCAGTGAAAGTGCGTGAAGAGCCATTTATCAGACAGCGTAACAGAAACCTGAACACCTCACACGCATGTCAGAATGACCAAGGCATTCCTTTCCGTAACCTATCTTATCTGTGGGCTGGGTTGATAGCGACCTCTAATTATGGTTGAGCACAGGGTGGTAATATCATTCATGTCCTCAGCGTAGGATTCGGGCATGTGTGTGTGTGTGTGTGTGTGTGTGTGTGTGTGTGTGTGTGTGTGTGTGTGTGTGTGTGTGTGTGTGTAGAAATGTTACTGCAGTCCAGCTGGGGAAGAATGATGAATGTCCCTGAATACAGAGCAGATATATGAGACCTCAGTATGCGTTCTCATTGAGTAACAGCACATGGGGTTGGCTGAAAGAGGAACAAAAACTACTACCAACTTGTGGAATGTCTTGGTATTGGCAAATAGAGAAGTGTACTCACTATGAGAGAGAGAGAGAGAGAGAGAGCTAGGAGGAAAGGGGTGGGGAGGGCCTGAGGCAAATTGCCAACAGCCCCAAATCAAACTCTAGCACAATGGAGAACCCTTGAGCCCATATCATGGAAACACTGTCAGCATCTTTTTTTCAGAGACATCCCGACACAATTTCCATGGCTGTTTGCATCTCACTATACACACTACGTGAGATCTGACACAATGAGCACAAGTTTAGCTTTCAGTTAACTGATAAAGGAATTTGATATAATTTCAAACAGAAAAGTCAAGGTAATTCAGGACTGGGATAATTTCTTTCCTATCATATGATTCCATCAATGAGATGAAGATTAATATATATATATATATATATATATATATATATATATATATATATATATATATATATGTTATACATATATATAGTTAACCTGTCGTCTCTGAATAAACAACAGGGTAAGAGAATCATCTGTGTGATTGTGATACCTACAGTGTGACAGGCAAAGCAGTGTTGGTCAACACATAACTGTCTTTGTTTACAGACATGTTTGCTCTGGTTTGGACAGAGGCATAAAGACTGTGATGGATGGTGAGTATCTCACTCTCTTTCTTCCACTGTCACAGACAAAGCAAAGCTCAAATGACCTTTAAAGAACATTAAAACTCACAGACTTCGCAGCTCCTTCTGGACTTTCAGTACCAGCTGGAATTTGAGCTTTCCCTTCAGAAGAGTTTCCTACACTGCCAGCTGACCCAGAAGCTCTCTGACCCAGCGACCTAAAATGAGATATAGCTCCTTTATGGTTGATTACAGCCCTTCGAATTTTTATGCATCTTATCTAAGGCTTTTATGACAAAGTGAATTTCCTTTCTATGTCCTGATGTACTTGAAGAGAGATAAAGTAATAGGCCTATAAAAACAGTTACAGAACAGAAAGAAACAGTACAGGAATAGACTACATTTGGTAAATTATGTCTTTAGAATTTATTGAGTGTAGTCGGCCATCAGCCTAATTTATGGTTTGGATGACCTCAGGAACTAATGTCTAGACATCTAGACATTACTGTTCAAAAACAGAAAGCATACACAGAGATGCACACACACACACACACACACACACACACACACACACACACACACACACACACACACACACACACACACACACACACACCAGATGAAAAATAACAGGAAATTATTTACTCCTAACAGTTTCACCTGAGCTCTGGAACTGAAGCTTATCTTTTCTTGGTATTGAAGTCTCTGTTCAGACTACTATTATTTACAGACATGGGGGAAACACACAAACAGAAACAAACTAAAACCTTTCCAGCTTCTGAAAACAAAGTCAAACGCTGACCAACAGCTCTAAGTACATCATCTGAAGATCTGAACAACATGTGGCATCCACTACAATCAACAACTTGAGAAAGCAGACGGAATGATGAAGGCTAAAGCGGAAACTCAGTCGGCAGCAGTGCGGGGTTTTTCCCCCATGCCTGTAGGGCTGCTCCAGTGCGGGGCGTTTCCCCCATGCCTGTAGGGCTGCTCCAGTGCGGGGCGTTTCCCCCATGCCTGTAGGGCTGCTCCAGTGCGGGGTGTTTCCCCCATGCCTGTAGAGCTGCTCCAGTGCGGGGCGTTTCCCCCATGCCTGTAGGGCTGCTCCAGTGCGGGGCGTTTCCCCCATGCCTGTAGGGCTGCTCCAGTGCGGGGCGTTTCCCCCATGCTTGTAGGGCTGCTCCAGTGCGGGGCGTTTCCCCCATGCCTGTAGGGCTGCTCCAGTGCGGGGCGTTTCCCCCATGCCTGTAGGGCTGCTCCAGTGCGGGGCGTTTCCCCCATGCCTGTAGGGCTGCTCCAGTGCGGGGCGTTTCCCCCATGCCTGTAGGGCTGCTCCAGTGCGGGGTGTTTCCCCCATGCCTGTAGGGCTGCTCCAGTGCGGGGTGTTTCCCCCATGCCTGTAGGGCTGCTCCAGTGCGGGGCGTTTCCCCCATGCCTGAAGGGCTGCTCCTTGCAAGAGAACAACAGGAACTGTCCCAGAACTCCATCCATGGCCCCAGTAGTGGACCAAGTAATTCCACTCTGACCTCTATAAAGAGGCTGAGAGACGCGGGCACTGTGCTGTTGTTGCAGGGATGTACGGGTTGCCATCCGCCTCTGGCCTTCAGCCTGGCCTTTGGAGGGTGAAATGAAAGGCAGACAGGAGGCTCTGTGCTTGGGATTTGTGCTGAAGCCCACGGCGAGATGATTCCAGAGAGCAGTTAGATGAAAGGGGCGGCGTCCGTGTTTATGGAGGGTCTTTTTCAGTCAGGGCGAAGGCAGCTCATAAACCCTGACTAATTTAATTAAGCAGTTATAGTGGCCTGAATGGAGCCTTACAGAGAAGATTGCAGTGTGTGTGTGTGTGTGTGTGTGTGTGTGTGTGTGTGTGTGTGTGTGTGTGTGTGTGTGTGTGTGTGTGTGTGTGTGTGTGTGTGTGTGTGTGTGTTTGTGTGTGTGTGTGGGTGGGTGTCTGTCTGTCTGTCTGACTGTCTTCCAGGTTTCTCTTTCCCATTTATTCTTTTAAAAGATGTATTTTCTTTTCTGGACTTGTTTACATTTTTTCTCTCATCACTTTTCTTTGATTGATCCTCTCTCTAGAACTGTCATCAAAAGAATGCAGGTAGCCTTGTCTGAAAGATAAAGGAATATAGTTATTTTAAGAATGACACCTCAGACAGGAAATGTCTTTTTATAAGACATGTTTATCTGTTTGTTGTCTACAATGAGTCATATAATAGTATGGCTTGATTTTACGAGACTTGTTGATTGTAAGGAACTTAAATGGTTGTGAGCTCCTCCTCTTAGTAGGCACTGTCTCTTTGTAAGACATTTCAACAGTCCAGCTGCTGAAGACTTTAGCAGTAGAAGACCACATCAGGAGGTCTGATTCTGACGTCTATCATTTATATGGACTGAACTTTAACTTCACAAAAAATAAAGATTACTAACATAAATCTGTCAAGATTTACGTGCGCTGTTATTAAGGGTTCTAATTAAATGCAGCAGATGAAAAAGATACTTAGTGAAAAAGATTTCGTAATTATTTTTTTAATTTACAGAATGCTTCAGAAACATTAAACAAACGAGAATTTCCAGTTGTGTTTGTATGCTTCACACAGAGCACACAGTCAGAAAAAGTAACATCGTCATGGTCAAATCACTAACCACATATGCGGAAGCTTGATGAAGTGTGGTAGGCAAGAATCCTATTATTCTGGTGTTACATGGAGCTCTCCACAGTGAGGGGACTGTGACACATGAACTTAGGTCTTACTGTTAAATTTGCCAGCACCGTTTCATTTTGGATGTATTCGTTCTGAGAATATAGACAGGCAAACCAGTGCAAATTGTGGTACATTTAGGAATTTCTCTGGAAAATCCCTTCGTGTTATAGCTGACGGATGTTAATATGGCGATGCACTTTTTGAGGAGCACCCATCTAGGAGCAAATGGTGCAGTTCACTATTTGCCATGTGCAAACTGTTCCTTTTTTTTTTTTTACCTGTGAGCTCCGGCTGTAGCAGGCCACTCTCCACACAACAGTGACACTGACGTAGTGGTGATGTGGCATTGGAGGGTGGACAGCAGATGCAGAACTGTTGGGAGTTTCTGCGAGCGTCTTTGCCCCTGCTTGTTTGAGAGTGGTCTACTACTCATAAATCATCCAGGCAACAGTGCGTCTGTGGTCAGAAACTCACCACTAAGTGGTGAGTTGGAGATCAGATGATGAGTGACTGTGGTGACAATGGCAGTGCATAGCAGCAGCGTGATGACATCCAAACTGTGCCCATGCAAGGTATTTCTAATAAGATGTTTTTAATCAACATTTTCACAAATTCTTGGAGAGTCACGGTGTTATGACAAGAGAGAACATTATATTCTCTGTGTATCTTGCTATTCTCTCTGTTTGCCAATGCACTGCAACTGTAATATTTGTCAAGCAACAATAATATGATCTTGTACAATAAAGCTTATATTAAGCTCACACAGAAACACACACACACACACACGCACACACACACACACACACACACAATATATATATATATATAGATATAGATATATATATAGATATATATAAGATTCCATGTAAGTAACTGCAGCATACTTATGTACTTAGCTAAGCTACATAGATATATAGGGATATTATACAAAGTTTCCAGAGAGACGTGACATTTTGGACAGAGGCCATATGCAGACACACCCCATATTCACGTGGCATTTACGCACATGTGACATTTATGCCCTGATCCAGCTGACATCACTGTCATCACGGACACATATGCTGCTGCCTCTAGCACCATATCTCTTGATTTGGTTGACTGCAGTGCCCATAAACTCATTATAGGTGACGTTTAACCTTGAGCTGTAGGCTGACCATCCCTAAATCTAAAAAGAAAGTAGCTTACTCATATTTCTTTGCAAGATTACACAGGAATTAACTGGTAAACATCATTGTCATTCACATAATTCAGTATGGGCCTGCAATTTGTTTGAACATGTCACCATGAAGTAAGTTTTGAAGTAAGAGAGAAACTTGTAAAACAGATGTCAGATTATAGAAAAACTGCCAATGTTGTGAAAGATGTCAGTAATTCAAATGTTCATTCTGGGCTACAAGTTTAAGTGTTGCTTACATCTTTGTCATTACTGTAACCTATTGGATGTAATTTCTTTAATTAATAAATTTTTTAAAGCAGCAGTCTATCATGTTCAATGACTCATTGGCTCTCTGAGGGAACAGCTTTGTTTGACATTCGGAAAGATTCGTATTTATGATACAATCCCAAAAGAAATAAGCCCTCCACATACAAGAGTAGCATTAAAGTCACAAATGGATGACAGTAATGATATATGAATAAGGCCTAAAACACTGAGTTCATGCCTGTTTACTCACACATCAGTTTCTATTAGGTGGAAGCTCAGATTGTCACAAAAATGAGTCAGAGCTGACATGAGCATATTTGAATACTGTGCTGGACAAGGCTGCAGGCCGTGAAATTGTTTTATACCTTTATGGCTGCAGACGGAATGCACACCTCAGTTAAACAAGACACGAGACACCCAGGATGTCTGGAGGAGTGTCACGAAGCAGTCTGAGGTCTGAGTGCCCTCTGTGACTTCAGGAAAGCACACTATCTTCTCCATGGTGACAGGGCAGCCAGCAGGGAGTAGAACCCTAGATAAGATTGCTCTTGTCAGTAGTAGGGGAGGCAAACGGACAACTCCCAACTCAAGGCCAAGTTCTCCGAGGTGGCCCATACATCACCCATCAACTTTATCTGCGTTTACACTGTGCCCTGGATGTCTGACAGGAATGCTGCTACTGCCAGGGCATTACTGGTTTAACTACTAGGACAGGCAGCATTGTGGACTCAAAAGTATAAATAAAAAAAATTGTAAATAAATGTAAACAATTAACATTGACTCTGTGAATTGTAATCACCCATGATGTGAAAATAAAGCACCAGCTGTGTCCCAATTTGAATAATTTTAGCAAATTAAAATTCTGGAAATCTCACAGTTTAGTCATTGTAAGCGTGACTGTGGTGGAGAGGGAAAGGTGAAAATGACACAAGTTCTTCACAGTTCAGCTCTGACTCAAATTTGTCATGGAGGACGTCCCCTAAGGAACATCCCCTAAGGAGTGTGACATTACCATCGCATGGAGAACTCCCTTCAAAATTTCCAAGACTATTAACTTTTTAATGCAACATGTTTCAAGAGTAATTGGTGTCAAACTTTAATCCAGCTCACATATTACCTGGCCCTGGGCTTCTCTCCACTTTAGAGTGGCATTGGGAGGGGGAGGGGGGGGGTGTAGAAAGGGTAGTTGGAAATTTCCACACATACAAAAAAAGGCTAAATTGTTTCATGGGCTACTATTTGTTTGTTGGTTTGTCATTCTGGTGCCATAGCAACCACTTTTATCCTAAAAGACATTAACTTTGACCTGGTCATCCGGGTCTTCTATACATAATAGAAAAGAAGTATTATCAAATCATGAAGTATTTTCATGAAATCACTGAAAAGCTGGAATTAAGACACTGGTGGTTGAGTTGAATGGCAGTAGGGTAGTTTGTGAAGAAAAACTAAAATAAAAGAATAGAGCAATAAATAAATAAATGCCATAATTTTTGAAGCATGCAGGCTCCATGTGGCAATTACCCACTGTGATTCACTGGAACTCCAAAATGCCCTCTATTCTGACAAATTTATACTTCATTAATGATAATGATACCCTACCCATTCTATTTTCAGACCGTCTCAGTTATTACCAGACATATTTAGCACTGGCAAATACTAGTGTTTAATTTCCACATCATAGTCCTGAGGTTTAAAGCTGGAACTGTATTCATAGACCACTCTCTGGCAGCACTTAATGCCTGTTAAAAAAACAGGACAGGCTTAGTAAGCACCAGGCAATTCTGCTCTGATAGTGCTGCAAATGAGTGAAACAGGCCACTTCACTGAGTCTGTGCGTACTGAGCGTTTTGTGAAAAAGGAACTGGGTCTTCTGGGCTGTTCGTCATTCATATGGGAGATTAAGGAAGCTGTGATACTGTCATGCTGGCTTAAAAGAGGCTTTTTACATTCCTGGAGTGTTTAACAGGTGATCAATCAGTTCACCGAGGACAGCACATCTCTTTAGCTCTTATATTAATGTACAGTATGCTCTTAAGGGAGCGTGGATAGAAACAGGCTCATTGTCCAGCCCACTCTAGAATAAAAGTCTTTAAGGACTTACACCCCACGGATCCAGCAATGTGTCCAGACTCTCCATCCTCAGTATAGTTTCATTGTAGTTAATCTTCCAAGGAAATCAACAAATTAGTTATTACCACAGCCATTACCGAATAAGATACCTTTAAATGAATAACTAAAATTATTAGAAGTTCATTAGTTCATTGTAAGTTCAGAAGTTCAACAGAATGAGTAATATGAGTGATAACCATATAGAAATTTAAGACTGATACCCATGTTGGCCTATGTGCACAACGCCCTTTGTAATAAAAAACAAACACTGTGTGTCATGATCACAGGATCAGATAGCAAACCTATTTATATATCTCCTGTCATTTCTACCTGCTGCATTAACAGAATATCAGTCTCCAGACATCCAGACGTCATTAAGTTCACTGCCAACAGAACTGAAAGAGATACAAGCAACTCAGCTCTTCCTCTGGTGTTTGGATGAGGGACTCACAGGACTGGAGCATCTGTTAGGTCCATTGGTCTCTCTACCAGGTCCCTGGGATCCTGCCTCACTACACTGACTCGTAGAACCGACTATACCGGACTACCCGGGCTTGTCTTAGAAACGTCAGCAATCCTGTCGGGTCTGTTATCAGTCCTGACAAAACAAATAAACAGACAATAACAACAACAACTGAAAGAACAAAAGTCCTGTTGTATTTGGAGGGTGTGACAGTGTCTGGGGACCATGAAGGACCATATCACAGTTCAGTGCTTCGCCCTCTTCCAGCACACACCACATCCCAGGATCTGTGAGCCGGAGTGACACACTTTGAACGAACTTGGTGGTAAAGTTCAGTGACCGCTACATATCACAAGCTAAACACTACAAAATGTTTTACTGACTTTCATCCAAACCCGTAAGCCTATGGATTAACAACAACTAACTTGCAAACTCATACACAAAGGCCCATTAAACCACCATGCCTAAAACCTGCCGTGTTGTGTGGAAATCCAAGGTTGCATCATTCCCCCAAATCAGCCTCCCTTCCTGGATAAAATGTTAATGATATACAGCAATAACACACACAAGATAAAATACATCTATATTTTATTTGCATCTGGCAAATGACCTTTTCCACAGTGACTTACAGTGACTTAGAGAGCTTGGTCATATCCTCCTACTAGCCTAGGCTGGTTAGTGTAAAGAATACCATCAGGCTAAAGCCATTGATAAAGAGGAAACAAGACAGTAAAAGGGGTTTTGTTTTTTTAAGAGCATAACTGAGTGCTCAGCGAGTCGAAAAGGTGAGTCTTCAGTCTTCGTTTGAAGACAGTCCATGTCTCATCTGTACAGCCAGCCACGAGAAGTTCTTCTATCACCAGAGCAGAGTCGTGATGTGTCTTGAGTGATGGTGGTTCAAGTTGAGGCTGTTCTAGAGGCTCGAAGGCACCGTGGTGTGGAGAAGCGGATGATTAATGATTTCATGTATGTGGGAGCTGGTTGAGCTTTGGCTTTGTAGGCGAGCGTCAGTGTTTTTAAAATCCGAAGCAAGCAGCTACAATGAAACAGGGGAGGGATCACAGCAAGGGGGTGACATACAATAAGTGCCTGGCTGCGTCCCACGCTGTTAAACCACAAAATGAAATGCAATAATCTGTAAGTTGAGACACTAACTTCTACTGTCAAACTGGAATTGTGCCTGCAGACCAACTGACACTGCACGTGTCTCTGACCTGTCTGTCTGCTTACAGACAGAAGCCTGTCTTCGTAGTGATAGTAAGTTAGGTGTTTGCACAATGCCATGTATAGCAAGTGAGGGGCTAGGCATTCCTGAAAAGGGAGTTTAGTCACTTTGGCATAATAGCTTTAATGGCATGTGAGCCAACTGGTAAACTTAATCATTCCTGAGCCTTGATGACAGCCCTCATGCACGCACGCACACACCCTCATCCCCACACCCACATCCACAAAAAACACACCCACACCCACACAAACAAACACACGCATTGTGTCCCTTATACTTCTTTAATACAAACACACCCTCATGGTATACAAAACTGTGGGAGGAGACCCAAACACCAGCTGTACCGATATACCAAGCGTGCGCTCGGAAAACACCAGCGATGACCTCACAGGCCTACAAATGCGGTCCAGAAACGCAAACACCCAGGGCCCAGGAGTGTCTGGGGTGTTGGAGCGGTGACATAAGGATCCGTGTTAGGCGAGTGATGTCATCCCTGCGATCGGCCCCGAACAAGCGGCCTTCCCAGAAGAGCCGTATCGTGTTAAGGGAGAGGCAGTGGCCCGTGACTAACGCCTCCCACAGCTCAGCGGGGAGCCGCGGCACTCCGACCCAGCCATGCTGGACGAGCCCGGGAGGAGAATGTGTGAGATGCTGTTGGCCTCACTACACCCCCCCCCCCCCCCCCCAACCCCCCCATACTGATCTTGTTTGGGAAGCATGCCTTTTGGATGCAGGGAACTTTCTTACACATGACAAATGATTGGGGGAAAAAGAGAATGGGACAAAAAAGGTTTTTAGGCTTTTTTCAAACGTAATTCTTCAAAGCTTCCTAACTCGTGCCTCCTTCTGATGTATGGGAAAGTCAACTAAAATAAAAAATTGTACTCCTTCGCCCCAAAAGCATTCATATTTTTGCTTAAAGGCACACGGTGGCTTCGAAATCATTCATAAAAATCAATTATGTTCTGTAACCTCCAGAACCAGTTCCTGCCTCCTTCCAGTGGTCCTCCATCTTTGATTTGTAATTTAGCCTGGCAACCCATGGGGGGGGGGGGGGGGGGGGGCTACCATGGCTGGTGCACATCGACAGCCGCCGTGTGAGTTGTGGTTAGAGGCTGTGGTCAGGGCAGAGACAGCAGGCTCCAGCTCCGTTTATTTAAGGACGGACAGCCCTCCGAAAGGCCATGCTGCAGTCGCCTGGCAACAAGTCTTGGCTGCGAGACGTCTGAGCAATGGTTTTTAATCTCGCGTTAGTCTCGGAGAGGGCTTTTTTTTCTTGTTGTTGTTGTCGTGATATATCTCTTCTCTCCTCTCATTTCTTTTCCCTGTAGTGGTGTGTGTGGTAATGTAAAGACAGTCCCAAAGGAACCATTAGCTTGACTTGAACTTGCTATTACAACCGCTGCATACCATTACCACTTATCCTACTGAAATAAAGGAACCCCTGCACAATTGGGTGAAGGGTAAGGGCTCAGTGATGTGGACTGCAGACCGGGCCCACACAAGCACCTCACAGAGGGAGCTTAAAGAGAAAACTCTACAGGAAATGGTTTGATGATAGCTGACTAACTAATGGCTGTTGAACGCTAACTGCAGGATATTTTGCAACCCCACCTGGATCATCTGAGCCCTCATGCAGAGTCCCGGAAAACCGCAGAGTAGTGGCATGATCAAAAACTCATTTCCACCTGAAGTAATGCCCGCCTTTTTAAAATTAGCTCAGTGAGTGATGCCCTCAGAATATGCCTGTCCTGCCCACGCAACTATAGCGTGCCATTCGAGGAGGAGTGGGAGGAAAGTGTGTGTGTGTGTGTGTGTGTGTGTGTGTGTGTGTGTGTGTGTGTGTGTGTGTGTGTGTGTGTGTGTGTGTGTGTGTGCACGCAGTGTTTTTTTTTTTTCCTAACATTTTAATTTTTCTAGCAAGACAAGTTCAAGCATGTCTCCCTGGTAGGGGACAGTCTCCAGTTCATTGCCTGGGGAGTAGGTGCCCGCTCTGAGCTGGGGCATGTCTGAACCAAGGGCAGCACACGCGACTCCCTCCCTCATATTCAGGGCCCTGGATTAGTAACAGGTGGTTAATATGATTCCAGCCAAAAGCAGTCATGAGAGCTGCAAATCTACTTTACATGGAACCACTAAGAAAGGGGCGAGAAAAGCACGAGGAGAGAGAGACAAGAGGAGACAAGAAAGAGACAGAGATCCCCCCTCTGGGACCTTGGCTGAGAGAAAATGAAAGATTGAGAGAGAGAGGGAGGGAGGAAGGGAGGGGGGAGAGGGGGAGAGAGGGAGAGAGAGAGGGAGATCATGCTGTGGAATTTTGTTTCTTCTATAGGACGTATGAGCTTTTGGATTCCGGGAAACAATGCACATTTTTGCTTATTTCAGCCCAGTAGAGGAACTTCTCCAGTGTTTAGAATTATGACGTGCTGCTCTACATTTGGAGAACGCTTGGAGGAGAGAAACTACTTCCCCCAAACATCCAACTCAAGTTTAGCACAAATCTGCACCAGGAACCAAAAAAAAATTTCAATACATTAGTAAATGCTTATCTGGTAAGATAGTTGGCAAAAAATAGCCAACGCTCAGTTGGTGAAAGAATGAAGCACCATGTGATAGTGACTCAGGTCAGAAAAGGGCAGTCATCATGACATAGGCAGTCGTGTTGTTCCAGTTCCTTCAGACCATAAGGGCAAGTGTCAGAGCACTTGTAAATGTACAATCTACCACTACCCCATGACTCACCCACCAGTCTGTCTGACACCTCTGCTGTGTTGTAACCACAATAAACATTTTCAGGCTGGTGTATCTACACTCCAACAGGTTCCTCTTTAACACGAGACCATACGTCATTCGGCAGTCCAATGAGTCCAATGACTGCGTGTGTGTGTGTGTGTTTTTTTTCAGCTTGTAACTGCCAAGCGTACATGCTGACAATCATAATATATCAGATGCTAACTTCCCTTGCAGTCTATAGAAAACTCGGTAGTGAATTAGCCAGAGCACTGGATTTAAAATGTAAAACAGCTGAAGAACTTTTAATTTATATTGAGCAAACCATATAAGATCATAGACCTACAGTTCTGCATTTCAGAGGGTCAAAAATAATTGGACAAATTAACATAATGTTAGTTAGCTACATTTATCACATTTAGCACTTGAAATCCACAAGCCTTGCTACTTGCTTTGTTAATTAATTTATTATATTAATGAAAAGCAATATGCTATCATCTCTTATCCTATCCTGGTTCACACAATTGCATGATCTATAATGTTTTATTGCATGATCCTGTTTTAAGTTTATTAGTAACTTTCCAACCTCCTTACTAATATTGTCAAAGCTGGAGGTTCATTTTCCAAAGCAAAGCTTCTCCTGTTCCTGCTGTTTTCTGATCTACCGAACGTCTGTCTCATCCAGTCTTGTAGATAAATTTTAAAAACACAGATAGCGAGTAACAAAGCCGGCCTGTTCGACCCCAACCTTTTGCAGACGGGCTCAAACTAGATCAAGGCCAGTGCAGTGCAAACGCTCCCTTTTGCCAAAAGATCCTGAGATGCGCGAGACTTTGAGCATGCAGTGAAAAATGCAGGAGGTTAAATGACATTTGTTCACGTGGCGGTGTGGGGCACGGCTGGAGCCTCCGTGGTCCCGCGTGGGCCGGGAGAGGGGAGCCGGCAACAACGCTGGCTGAAAGCCACCACCGTCCTTGGTCAGGTCGCAGATCCTTCAGGGTTAATGTGTAACACTCACGGCTGGCTGGGCTGGCCAACCCCAGCGTGGTGCGGGTGTGTGGGTGGGTGGTGGTGGTGGTGGTGTGTGTGTGTGTGTGTGTGTGTGTGTGTGTGTGTGTGTGTGTGTGTGTGTGAGTGGGGGTGACTGGGCTCTTAATCAAATACACTATCTAATCGCACAGTTTCTTGACCTTGTTAAATTTGCACACTCGGCCAAGAGAGACTTTTTTTATAGCCACACTGGGCCGAGTGGTGGTGAGGCTGCAGAAAACAAATACTTGTGCTTGCACATGTACACACACATACACACACACAAGCCTATACAAATTTGTACACGTACACACACACACACACACACACATACACAAATTAGCACACATACACACACACCTACACAAATTTGCAGATGTACACACATACACACACAAAACCTACACAAATTAGTGTGCACACACACACACACACACACACACACACAAACACACACACACACAGCTGAGGTAAAGGGTACAACCCGCATTAGCTATAAATATATATGTTCATATCCGGTGAGCAGGGTCACCTGACCCACATGGTTTCACCTGATTTTATTTAACAAACATATGCACTTCCCAAACATACAGGTCAAATGTGAGATGGACAGTGTACACACACACACAGAAGAGGTGGAATGCTATTGGATGGCTATTCATTACCATGTTTTCCCCAAATGTTGCATCACAAAGGCATTGCCTTTAACCTTCCCACATGTGATGCCACCACAGGCATCACATAGTTAATAGGACCATCCGGTTATCAGTCATTAGGCGACTTAAGGGCTAAGACCAGAACACTCCTCCAATGAACCTGCAGGGGAGGGTGTGGGAATGACATGGGCTTGATGAGAAGCCCCAGTCTGGCCCAGTGCCAGAGCCCGGAGCCCAGCTCTGATTCACGGTGCATGCTGGCAGTGGAAGGGGGGGGGGGGGGGGGGGGCTACTTCGTTCACGTGGACAGAGTGAGAGGAAAATTGGATTCCAGCAGGGAAGACCAGACAGTCCAGGCACGCAGACATCCGACTCACGTGAGGAGAATATTCTCTACCACAAGTCCTCGGAGCCCTTTCTCAGTGTAGCCAGTCCGTCCTGCCTCTTATCCAATCTCTTCAGGATGGCTATCCAGAAAGACACTGTTCGAGAGAAAAGGACAGATGGAGACAGACAGAAAGTGCAGACAAGGAGTGGGAGGCAGAAAAGAAACTTTAAATCTTTGTATATGCACACACCCTTTCACCCTTTACTCTCTTCTCCTTCATTGCCTCTCTCTCTCTCTCTCTCTTTTTCTCTCTCTCTCTCTCTCTCTTTAGCCCAGCTTCTCCGTGTTGGTGTTCCTTTCATCAGTCCAGACTTGGTTATGAGGTCACTTGGAGGTGTCGACCCGACGCTGCACCCGTGCCGGGGGGGCGGGAGACCCGCAATCAACCTCTCTCTGCCCGTCTCAGGCAGGCGGAGCGGCCACGATCTCCCTGGAGCTGGGCCGTACCGGGCCGTGCCGTCACCGCTTTCCTGAACGGGCCCCGTGTAGCGGCTCTCCCCCTGCGCAGGACCCGCTCACGCTCCCAGCTCGTGTCGCTGCCCCAGCGAGGCGGGCCGTACGCCACGCCTCGGAGAGGCACGTGCGAGAACAGAACGTAGAGCGGTGTGTGGGATCTGGTCAAACAACAGAATGGCGTGGAAGGAATGCTTTCAAGCTGGTTTAGGTGAACTTCTGCTGACTGATGAGCGTAACAATGATGTGGATGGGGGAATTTATGAACGGATATGATGTATTGCGGTAGGCTGAGGGTGTGCGCGCACGAGTTTAGTTTTGGACTACCGTCGCTTGAAACGGGTCTTTTGGCTTTAGATCTCCTTAAGGATGTCCTGACTGTGGAGAGAAGGCTAAAGCCGTTGTGTTTACAGACTGGTGTGTTTACCGTCCTACAGAATGAGTGCTTTTAGTTGCTGCCTTCTGCACCTCAAAGACGCCGCAAATGTCTGGTTTTTGTTGGGCATATTAGAATTATGACCTACAAACCCATCAGGGACTACAAAAGATTCTGTCGCCTCAGATCAAACGTAGTCTGTCAAGGTTGCCAGACTGTCTTGATGTCACTGGATTCCAAAGCATGTGTCACACATTCTTGAAGGGCTCTGGAGCCACAGGATCTTTCTAGAAAAAACAAGCTAAAAAAGAGACATGAAGAAGAAGGTCCAGGGAAAGCTTTTAACTTAATGAGACAGCAGGTCAGGCATCAAAACACTGGGGTCAAGAGACCAAGAAAACGCACATGCGGGCCCCAGAAGCCAACCTGAACCGATGCCTTTGGGGAGCCGTGTAAATCTAACTACATACGACATGGAATGATCAAAGAGAGCAGTGCAAGCTGGGTAAAGACAGGAAGATGCTCGGGATTGTGGGAGAAACAGCACTCCATGTGGAGCAAGCCATTTTCTATCCACCCCACACCAGCAGCTCCCAAACAGAACTCCGCTCTTGCCACAACCCCCATTCAGGGAAGGACTGATGTTTACTTTTTCACCTTTATTAAATGTTAAAAATATCTGGCCAGCCAAGTCCCATCTTCAATAATCATAATACTTTTAAAACAGCAGTGATCCCATACACAGAACCTACACCTCCACCATCAATAATGAATTCAGCGCCATGATAGCTTGAGTAACCCTTATGTCACACGTACAACACACTGGTAACTGGGCGCACTCAGATTTGTTGCAGACTGTGGTGTAAAATTTAAGTCTGGAATAGCTTTTAATGCACATTTAATTCAGTTGTTAAGAAAATGACAATCTAGCTAGTCAGAAGCAGTGCAGATGGGTGTGTGATGGGTGAGGTGATTCCAGAATAAGAAGTTTCAAAAACAATAGCATCACACTAAATAATAACCGCTACACTATACATCTATTATTTTCTGTATACTTTAGTTCCTTGCTATTCATTTACAGTTACAATTGTCTTTAATGTGTCTATTAGTCAAACTATAAACCGCCACACTACATCTGCTGTTCTAGAATATCTTGCTTCTAAGCACTTGCAGTTAAAGCAACGTCCTTTTATATATACAACTGAATGCTTCATCTACTCCCTACTGTTAAGTATCTATGTCAAGAGCTCTTGCCAATACTGAAACCCTGTAGCATGAAAGGGAGATATATAATGCATTGAGTAATGGTATAGGGAATAGGAGCATTTGAGAATTATGGAAAGTTACACTCCCCAACTGTTACTCTCTGACCCCATGGACTTGTTTGTTTTGCCGTATCTATATTTCAGTACCGGTAGGAACCGGAGTTTTATAAGCATTGAATCATGCAGGAACGTTACTGCACAAGTTAGAAATTACATGGTAAACGACATCAAGTTAAGCACTACAACGCTGTGTTATGACGTATTACAGGAGCTACAAATGCACATAACACGGACTTCACGTCTCAAAAGTAATCACTGGGCGGGGGTGGGGGCAGTGAGGCAAAGAGCAGTGTCAGACTTCCAGAAGCCGACAGGGGCGCTACTAACCATTTATGATGGCAGAGGCCAGTTAAGCCCCTGGCTGCACTGATGAGCTAGACTGGTGCTGTTTCTGCAGCAGTGATAGAGATAAGCAACATTCGGCAGTTCAGCTGTGGGCTCTAAAAAGTCCCATACAGCAGCCGTTCCTCAATGTGTGTGTGTGTGTGTGTGTGTGTGTGTGTGTGTGTTAGGCGTCTGTGCTACATTTGTTTTTTGTGTGTAGGGACACAGTCAAAGGCAGAGCTGATCTGAGTGCCTTGATCCTCAGACACCAGAGACAGTGCCGGGCTCTT
>NC_135215.1:3683605-3736105 GCF_052324685.1 Brachyhypopomus gauderio
ACACCAGAGAGAGGCAGAGAAACACATATACACCAAAGAGAGGCAGAGAAACACATATACACCAGAGAAAGGCAGAGAAACACATATACACCAGAGAAAGGCAGAGAAACACAAATACACCAGAGAGAGGCAGAGAAACACATATACACCAGAGAGAGGCAGAGAAACACAAATACACCAGAGGGAGGCAGAGAAACACATATACACCAAAGAGAGGCAGAAGAAACACATATACACCAGAGAGAGACAGAAGAAACACATATACACCAGAGAGAGGCAGAGAAACACAAATACACCAGAGAGAGGCAGGGAAACACAAATACACCAGAGAGAGGCAGAGAAACACATATACACCAAAGAGAGGCAGAAGAAACACATATACACCAGAGAGAGGCAGGGAAACACAAATACACCAGAGAGAGGCAGAGAAACACATATACACCAAAGAAAGGCAGAAGAAACACATATACACCAAAGAGAGGCAGAAGAAACACATATACACCAGAGAGAGGCAGAGAAACACATATACACCAGAGAGAGACAGAAGAACACATATACACCAAAGAGAGGCAGAAGAAACACATATACACCAGAGAGAGGCAGAGAAACACAAATACACCAGAGAGAGGCAGAGAAACACATATACACCAAAGAGAGGCAGAGAAACACATATACACCAGAGAAAGGCAGAGAAACACATATACACCAGAGAGAGGCAGAGAAACACAAATACACCAGAGAGAGGCAGAGAAACACATATACACCAGAGAGAGGCAGAGAAACACAAATACACCAGAGGGAGGCAGAGAAACACATATACACCAAAGAGAGGCAGAGAAACACATATACACCAGAGAGGCAGAGAAACACATATACACCAGAGAGAGGCAGAGAAACACATATACACCAAAGAGAGAGGCAGAGAAACACATATACACCAAAGAGAGGCAGAAGAAACACATATACACCAGAGAGAGGCAGAGAAACACATATACACCAGAGAGAGGCAGAAGAAACACATATACACCAGAAAGAGGCAGAGAAACACAAATACACCAGAGAGAGGCAGAGAAACACATATACACCAAAGAGAGGCAGAAGAAACACATATACACCAGAGAGAGGCAGAGAAACACATATACACCAGAGAGAGACAGAAGAACACATATACACCAAAGAGAGGCAGAAGAAACACATATACACCAGAGAGAGGCAGAGAAACACATATACACCAGAGAGAGACAGAAGAAACACATATACACCAAAGAGAGGCAGAAGAAACACATATACACCAGAGAGAGGCAGAGAAACACATATACACCAGAGAGAGGCAGAGAAACACAAATACACCAGAGAGAGGCAGGGAAACACAAATACACCAGAGAGAGGCAGAGAAACACATATACACCAGAGAGAGGCAGAGAAACACAAATACACCAGAGGGAGGCAGAGAAACACAAATACACCAGAGAGAGGCAGAGAAACACAAATACACCAGAGAGAGGCAGAGAAACACATATACACCAAAGAGAGGCAGAAGAAACACATATACACCAGAGAGAGGCAGAGAAACACATATACACCAGAGAGAGACAGAAGAACACATATACACCAAAGAGAGGCAGAAGAAACACATATACACCAGAGAGAGACAGAAGAAACACATATACACCAGAGAGAAGCAGAGAAACACATATACACCAGAGAGAGACAGAAGAAACACATATACACCAGAGAGAGGCAGAGAAACACAAATACACCAGAGGGAGGCAGAGAAACACATATACACCAAAGAGAGGCAGAGAAACACATATACACCAGAGAAAGGCAGAGAAACACATATACACCAGAGAGAGACAGAAGAAACACATATACACCAGAGAGAGGCAGAGAAACACAAATACACCAGAGAGAGGCAGGGAAACACAAATACACCAGAGAGAGGCAGAGAAACACATATACACCAAAGAGAGGCAGAAGAAACACATATACACCAGAGAGAGGCAGGGAAACACAAATACACCAGAGAGAGGCAGAGAAACACATATACACCAAAGAGAGGCAGAAGAAACACATATACACCAGAGAGAGGCAGAGAAACACAAATACACCAGAGAGAGGCAGAGAAACACATATACACCAAAGAGAGGCAGAGAAACACATATACACCAGAGAAAGGCAGAGAAACACATATACACCAGAGAGAGGCAGAGAAACACAAATACACCAGAGAGAGGCAGAGAAACACATATACACCAGAGAGAGGCAGAGAAACACAAATACACCAGAGGGAGGCAGAGAAACACATATACACCAAAGAGAGGCAGAGAAACACATATACACCAGAGAGGCAGAGAAACACATATACACCAGAGAGAGGCAGAGAAACACATATACACCAGAGAGAGGCAGAGAAACACAAATACACCAGTGGGAGCCAGAGAAACACATATACACCAGAGAGAGGCAGAAGAACACATATACACCAAAGAGAGGCAGAAGAAACACATATACACCAGAGAGAGACAGAAGAAACACATATACACCAGATAGAGGCAGAGAAACACAAATACACCAGAGAGAGGCAGAGAAACACATATACACCAAAGAGAGGCAGAAGAAACACAAATACACCAGAGAGAGGCAGGGAAACACAAATACACCAGAGAGAGGCAGAGAAACACATATACACCAAAGAGAGGCAGAAGAAACACATATACACCAGAGAGAGGCAGAGAATCACAAATACACCAGAGAGAGGCAGAGAAACACATATACACCAAAGAGAGGCAGAAGAAACACATATACACCAGAGAGAGGCAGGGAAACACAAATACACCAGAGAGAGGCAGAGAAACACATATACTCCAAAGAGAGGCAGAAGAAACACATATACACCAGAGAGAGGCAGAGAAACACAAATACACCAGAGAGAGGCAGAGAAACACATATACACCAAAGAGAGGCAGAGAAACACATATACACCAGAGAGAGGCAGAGAAACACAAATACACCAGAGGGAGGCAGAGAAACACATATACACCAAAGAGAGGCAGAAGAAACACATATACACCAGAGAGAGACAGAAGAAACACATATACACCAGAGAGAGGCAGAGAAACACAAATACACCAGAGAGAGGCAGGGAAACACAAATACACCAGAGAGAGGCAGAGAAACACATATACACCAAAGAGAGGCAGAAGAAACACATATACACCAGAGAGAGGCAGGGAAACACAAATACACCAGAGAGAGGCAGAGAAACACATATACACCAAAGAAAGGCAGAAGAAACACATATACACCAAAGAGAGGCAGAAGAAACACATATACACCAGAGAGAGGCAGAGAAACACATATACACCAGAGAGAGACAGAAGAACACATATACACCAAAGAGAGGCAGAAGAAACACATATACACCAGAGAGAGGCAGAGAAACACAAATACACCAGAGAGAGGCAGAGAAACACATATACACCAAAGAGAGGCAGAGAAACACATATACACCAGAGAAAGGCAGAGAAACACATATACACCAGAGAGAGGCAGAGAAACACAAATACACCAGAGAGAGGCAGAGAAACACATATACACCAGAGAGAGGCAGAGAAACACAAATACACCAGAGGGAGGCAGAGAAACACATATACACCAAAGAGAGGCAGAGAAACACATATACACCAGAGAGGCAGAGAAACACATATACACCAGAGAGAGGCAGAGAAACACATATACACCAAAGAGAGAGGCAGAGAAACACATATACACCAAAGAGAGGCAGAAGAAACACATATACACCAGAGAGAGGCAGAGAAACACATATACACCAGAGAGAGGCAGAAGAAACACATATACACCAGAAAGAGGCAGAGAAACACAAATACACCAGAGAGAGGCAGAGAAACACATATACACCAAAGAGAGGCAGAAGAAACACATATACACCAGAGAGAGGCAGAGAAACACATATACACCAGAGAGAGACAGAAGAACACATATACACCAAAGAGAGGCAGAAGAAACACATATACACCAGAGAGAGGCAGAGAAACACATATACACCAGAGAGAGACAGAAGAAACACATATACACCAAAGAGAGGCAGAAGAAACACATATACACCAGAGAGAGGCAGAGAAACACATATACACCAGAGAGAGGCAGAGAAACACAAATACACCAGAGAGAGGCAGGGAAACACAAATACACCAGAGAGAGGCAGAGAAACACATATACACCAGAGAGAGGCAGAGAAACACAAATACACCAGAGGGAGGCAGAGAAACACAAATACACCAGAGAGAGGCAGAGAAACACAAATACACCAGAGAGAGGCAGAGAAACACATATACACCAAAGAGAGGCAGAAGAAACACATATACACCAGAGAGAGGCAGAGAAACACATATACACCAGAGAGAGACAGAAGAACACATATACACCAAAGAGAGGCAGAAGAAACACATATACACCAGAGAGAGACAGAAGAAACACATATACACCAGAGAGAAGCAGAGAAACACATATACACCAGAGAGAGACAGAAGAAACACATATACACCAGAGAGAGGCAGAGAAACACAAATACACCAGAGGGAGGCAGAGAAACACATATACACCAAAGAGAGGCAGAGAAACACATATACACCAGAGAAAGGCAGAGAAACACATATACACCAGAGAGAGACAGAAGAAACACATATACACCAGAGAGAGGCAGAGAAACACAAATACACCAGAGAGAGGCAGGGAAACACAAATACACCAGAGAGAGGCAGAGAAACACATATACACCAAAGAGAGGCAGAAGAAACACATATACACCAGAGAGAGGCAGGGAAACACAAATACACCAGAGAGAGGCAGAGAAACACATATACACCAAAGAGAGGCAGAAGAAACACATATACACCAGAGAGAGGCAGAGAAACACAAATACACCAGAGAGAGGCAGAGAAACACATATACACCAAAGAGAGGCAGAGAAACACATATACACCAGAGAAAGGCAGAGAAACACATATACACCAGAGAGAGGCAGAGAAACACAAATACACCAGAGAGAGGCAGAGAAACACATATACACCAGAGAGAGGCAGAGAAACACAAATACACCAGAGGGAGGCAGAGAAACACATATACACCAAAGAGAGGCAGAGAAACACATATACACCAGAGAGGCAGAGAAACACATATACACCAGAGAGAGGCAGAGAAACACATATACACCAGAGAGAGGCAGAGAAACACAAATACACCAGTGGGAGCCAGAGAAACACATATACACCAGAGAGAGGCAGAAGAACACATATACACCAAAGAGAGGCAGAAGAAACACATATACACCAGAGAGAGACAGAAGAAACACATATACACCAGATAGAGGCAGAGAAACACAAATACACCAGAGAGAGGCAGAGAAACACATATACACCAAAGAGAGGCAGAAGAAACACAAATACACCAGAGAGAGGCAGGGAAACACAAATACACCAGAGAGAGGCAGAGAAACACATATACACCAAAGAGAGGCAGAAGAAACACATATACACCAGAGAGAGGCAGAGAATCACAAATACACCAGAGAGAGGCAGAGAAACACATATACACCAAAGAGAGGCAGAAGAAACACATATACACCAGAGAGAGGCAGGGAAACACAAATACACCAGAGAGAGGCAGAGAAACACATATACTCCAAAGAGAGGCAGAAGAAACACATATACACCAGAGAGAGGCAGAGAAACACAAATACACCAGAGAGAGGCAGAGAAACACATATACACCAAAGAGAGGCAGAGAAACACATATACACCAGAGAAAGGCAGAGAAACACATATACACCAGAGAGAGGCAGAGAAACACAAATACACCAGAGAGAGGCAGAGAAACACATATACACCAGAGAGAGGCAGAGAAACACAAATACACCAGAGGGAGGCAGAGAAACACAAATACACCAGAGAGAGGCAGAGAAACACAAATACACCAGAGAGAGGCAGAGAAACACATATACACCAAAGAGAGGCAGAGAAACACATATACACCAGAGAAAGGCAGAGAAACACATATACACCAGAGAGAGGCAGAGAAACACAAATACACCAGAGAGAGGCAGAGAAACACATATACACCAGAGAGAGGCAGAGAAACACAAATACACCAGAGGGAGGCAGAGAAACACATATACACCAAAGAGAGGCAGAAGAAACACATATACACCAGAGAGAGACAGAAGAAACACATATACACCAGAGAGAGGCAGAGAAACACAAATACACCAGAGAGAGGCAGGGAAACACAAATACACCAGAGAGAGGCAGAGAAACACATATACACCAGAGAGAGGCAGAAGAAACACATATACACCAGAGAGAGGCAGGGAAACACAAATACACCAGAGAGAGGCAGAGAAACACATATACACCAAAGAAAGGCAGAAGAACACATATACACCAAAGAGAGGCAGAAGAAACACATATACACCAGAGAGAGACAGAAGAAACACATATACACCAGATAGAGGCAGAGAAACACAAATACACCAGAGAGAGGCAGAGAAACACATATACACCAGAGAGAGGCAGAGAAACACAAATACACCAGAGAGAGGCAGAGAAACACATATACACCAGAGAGAGGCAGAGAAACACATATACACCAAAGAGAGGCAGAAGAAACACATATACACCAGAGAGAGGCAGGGAAACACAAATACACCAGAGAGAGGCAGAGAAACACATATACACCAAAGAGAGGCAGAAGAAACACATATTCACCAGAGAGAGGCAGAGAAACACAAATACACCAGAGAGAGGCAGAGAAACACATATACACCAAAGAGAGGCAGAAGAAACACATATACACCAGAGAGAGGCAGGGAAACACAAATACACCAGAGAGAGGCAGAGAAACACATATACTCCAAAGAGAGGCAGAAGAAACACATATACACCAGAGAGAGGCAGAGAAACACAAATACACCAGAGAGAGGCAGAGAAACACATATACACCAAAGAGAGGCAGAGAAACACATATACACCAGAGAAAGGCAGAGAAACACATATACACCAGAGAGAGGCAGAGAAACACAAATACACCAGAGAGAGGCAGAGAAACACATATACACCAGAGAGAGGCAGAGAAACACAAATACACCAGAGGGAGGCAGAGAAACACAAATACACCAGAGAGAGGCAGAGAAACACATATACACCAAAGAGAGGCAGAGAAACACATATACACCAGAGAAAGGCAGAGAAACACATATACACCAGAGAGAGGCAGAGAAACACAAATACACCAGAGAGAGGCAGAGAAACACATATACACCAGAGAGAGGCAGAGAAACACAAATACACCAGAGGGAGGCAGAGAAACACATATACACCAAAGAGAGGCAGAAGAAACACATATACACCAGAGAGAGACAGAAGAAACACATATACACCAGAGAGAGGCAGAGAAACACAAATACACCAGAGAGAGGCAGGGAAACACAAATACACCAGAGAGAGGCAGAGAAACACATATACACCAAAGAGAGGCAGAAGAAACACATATACACCAGAGAGAGGCAGGGAAACACAAATACACCAGAGAGAGGCAGAGAAACACATATACACCAAAGAAAGGCAGAAGAAACACATATACACCAAAGAGAGGCAGAAGAAACACATATACACCAGAGAGAGGCAGAGAAACACATATACACCAGAGAGAGACAGAAGAACACATATACACCAAAGAGAGGCAGAAGAAACACATATACACCAGAGAGAGGCAGAGAAACACAAATACACCAGAGAGAGGCAGAGAAACACATATACACCAAAGAGAGGCAGAGAAACACATATACACCAGAGAAAGGCAGAGAAACACATATACACCAGAGAGAGGCAGAGAAACACAAATACACCAGAGAGAGGCAGAGAAACACATATACACCAGAGAGAGGCAGAGAAACACAAATACACCAGAGGGAGGCAGAGAAACACATATACACCAAAGAGAGGCAGAGAAACACATATACACCAAAGAGAGGCAGAAGAAACACATATACACCAGAGAGAGGCAGAGAAACACATATACACCAGAGAGAGGCAGAAGAAACACATATACACCAGAAAGAGGCAGAGAAACACAAATACACCAGAGAGAGGCAGAGAAACACATATACACCAAAGAGAGGCAGAAGAAACACATATACACCAGAGAGAGGCAGAGAAACACATATACACCAGAGAGAGACAGAAGAACACATATACACCAAAGAGAGGCAGAAGAAACACATATACACCAGAGGGAGGCAGAGAAACACATATACACCAAAGAGAGGCAGAGAAACACATATACACCAGAGAAAGGCAGAGAAACACAAATACACCAGAGGGAGGCAGAGAAACACATATACACCAAAGAGAGGCAGAGAAACACATATACACCAGAGAAAGGCAGAGAAACACATATACACCAGAGAGAGACAGAAGAAACACATATACACCAGAGAGAGGCAGAGAAACACAAATACACCAGAGAGAGGCAGGGAAACACAAATACACCAGAGAGAGGCAGAGAAACACATATACACCAAAGAGAGGCAGAAGAAACACATATACACCAGAGAGAGGCAGGGAAACACAAATACACCAGAGAGAGGCAGAGAAACACATATACACCAAAGAGAGGCAGAAGAAACACATATACACCAGAGAGAGGCAGAGAAACACAAATACACCAGAGAGAGGCAGAGAAACACATATACACCAAAGAGAGGCAGAGAAACACATATACACCAGAGAAAGGCAGAGAAACACATATACACCAGAGAGAGGCAGAGAAACACAAATACACCAGAGAGAGGCAGAGAAACACATATACACCAGAGAGAGGCAGAGAAACACAAATACACCAGAGGGAGGCAGAGAAACACATATACACCAAAGAGAGGCAGAGAAACACATATACACCAGAGAGGCAGAGAAACACATATACACCAGAGAGAGGCAGAGAAACACATATACACCAGAGAGAGGCAGAGAAACACAAATACACCAGTGGGAGCCAGAGAAACACATATACACCAGAGAGAGGCAGAAGAACACATATACACCAAAGAGAGGCAGAAGAAACACATATACACCAGAGAGAGACAGAAGAAACACATATACACCAGATAGAGGCAGAGAAACACAAATACACCAGAGAGAGGCAGAGAAACACATATACACCAAAGAGAGGCAGAAGAAACACAAATACACCAGAGAGAGGCAGGGAAACACAAATACACCAGAGAGAGGCAGAGAAACACATATACACCAAAGAGAGGCAGAAGAAACACATATACACCAGAGAGAGGCAGAGAATCACAAATACACCAGAGAGAGGCAGAGAAACACATATACACCAAAGAGAGGCAGAAGAAACACATATACACCAGAGAGAGGCAGGGAAACACAAATACACCAGAGAGAGGCAGAGAAACACATATACTCCAAAGAGAGGCAGAAGAAACACATATACACCAGAGAGAGGCAGAGAAACACAAATACACCAGAGAGAGGCAGAGAAACACATATACACCAAAGAGAGGCAGAGAAACACATATACACCAGAGAAGGCAGAGAAACACATATACACCAGAGAGAGGCAGAGAAACACAAATACACCAGAGAGAGGCAGAGAAACACATATACACCAGAGAGAGGCAGAGAAACACAAATACACCAGAGGGAGGCAGAGAAACACAAATACACCAGAGAGAGGCAGAGAAACACAAATACACCAGAGAGAGGCAGAGAAACACATATACACCAAAGAGAGGCAGAGAAACACATATACACCAGAGAAAGGCAGAGAAACACATATACACCAGAGAGAGGCAGAGAAACACAAATACACCAGAGAGAGGCAGAGAAACACATATACACCAGAGAGAGGCAGAGAAACACAAATACACCAGAGGGAGGCAGAGAAACACATATACACCAAAGAGAGGCAGAAGAAACACATATACACCAGAGAGAGACAGAAGAAACACATATACACCAGAGAGAGGCAGAGAAACACAAATACACCAGAGAGAGGCAGGGAAACACAAATACACCAGAGAGAGGCAGAGAAACACATATACACCAGAGAGAGGCAGAAGAAACACATATACACCAGAGAGAGGCAGGGAAACACAAATACACCAGAGAGAGGCAGAGAAACACATATACACCAAAGAAAGGCAGAAGAACACATATACACCAAAGAGAGGCAGAAGAAACACATATACACCAGAGAGAGACAGAAGAAACACATATACACCAGATAGAGGCAGAGAAACACAAATACACCAGAGAGAGGCAGAGAAACACATATACACCAGAGAGAGGCAGAGAAACACAAATACACCAGAGAGAGGCAGAGAAACACATATACACCAGAGAGAGGCAGAGAAACACATATACACCAAAGAGAGGCAGAAGAAACACATATACACCAGAGAGAGGCAGGGAAACACAAATACACCAGAGAGAGGCAGAGAAACACATATACACCAAAGAGAGGCAGAAGAAACACATATACACCAGAGAGAGGCAGAGAAACACAAATACACCAGAGAGAGGCAGAGAAACACATATACACCAAAGAGAGGCAGAAGAAACACATATACACCAGAGAGAGGCAGGGAAACACAAATACACCAGAGAGAGGCAGAGAAACACATATACTCCAAAGAGAGGCAGAAGAAACACATATACACCAGAGAGAGGCAGAGAAACACAAATACACCAGAGAGAGGCAGAGAAACACATATACACCAGAGAAAGGCAGAGAAACACATATACACCAGAGAGAGGCAGAGAAACACAAATACACCAGAGAGAGGCAGAGAAACACATATACACCAGAGAGAGGCAGAGAAACACAAATACACCAGAGGGAGGCAGAGAAACACAAATACACCAGAGAGAGGCAGAGAAACACAAATACACCAGAGAGAGGCAGAGAAACACAAATACACCAGAGAGAGGCAGAGAAACACATATACACCAGAGAAAGGCAGAGAAACACATATACACCAGAGAGAGGCAGAGAAACACAAATACACCAGAGAGAGGCAGAGAAACACATATACACCAGAGAGAGGCAGAGAAACACAAATACACCAGAGGGAGGCAGAGAAACACATATACACCAAAGAGAGGCAGAAGAAACACATATACACCAGAGAGAGACAGAAGAAACACATATACACCAGAGAGAGGCAGAGAAACACAAATACACCAGAGAGAGGCAGGGAAACACAAATACACCAGAGAGAGGCAGAGAAACACATATACACCAAAGAGAGGCAGAAGAAACACATATACACCAGAGAGAGGCAGGGAAACACAAATACACCAGAGAGAGGCAGAGAAACACATATACACCAAAGAAAGGCAGAAGAAACACATATACACCAAAGAGAGGCAGAAGAAACACATATACACCAGAGAGAGGCAGAGAAACACATATACACCAGAGAGAGACAGAAGAACACATATACACCAAAGAGAGGCAGAAGAAACACATATACACCAGAGAGAGGCAGAGAAACACAAATACACCAGAGAGAGGCAGAGAAACACATATACACCAAAGAGAGGCAGAGAAACACATATACACCAGAGAAAGGCAGAGAAACACATATACACCAGAGAGAGGCAGAGAAACACAAATACACCAGAGAGAGGCAGAGAAACACATATACACCAGAGAGAGGCAGAGAAACACAAATACACCAGAGGGAGGCAGAGAAACACATATACACCAAAGAGAGGCAGAGAAACACATATACACCAAAGAGAGGCAGAAGAAACACATATACACCAGAGAGAGGCAGAGAAACACATATACACCAGAGAGAGGCAGAAGAAACACATATACACCAGAAAGAGGCAGAGAAACACAAATACACCAGAGAGAGGCAGAGAAACACATATACACCAAAGAGAGGCAGAAGAAACACATATACACCAGAGAGAGGCAGAGAAACACATATACACCAGAGAGAGACAGAAGAACACATATACACCAAAGAGAGGCAGAAGAAACACATATACACCAGAGGGAGGCAGAGAAACACATATACACCAAAGAGAGGCAGAGAAACACATATACACCAGAGAAAGGCAGAGAAACACATATACACCAGAGAGAGGCAGAGAAACACAAATACACCAGAGAGAGGCAGAGAAACACATATACACCAGAGAGAGGCAGAGAAACACAAATACACCAGAGGGAGGCAGAGAAACACAAATACACCAGAGAGAGGCAGAGAAACACAAATACACCAGAGAGAGGCAGAGAAACACATATACACCAAAGAGAGGCAGAGAAACACATATACACCAGAGAAAGGCAGAGAAACACATATACACCAGAGAGAGGCAGAGAAACACAAATACACCAGAGAGAGGCAGAGAAACACATATACACCAGAGAGAGGCAGAGAAACACAAATACACCAGAGGGAGGCAGAGAAACACATATACACCAAAGAGAGGCAGAAGAAACACATATACACCAGAGAGAGACAGAAGAAACACATATACACCAGAGAGAGGCAGAGAAACACAAATACACCAGAGAGAGGCAGGGAAACACAAATACACCAGAGAGAGGCAGAGAAACACATATACACCAAAGAGAGGCAGAAGAAACACATATACACCAGAGAGAGGCAGGGAAACACAAATACACCAGAGAGAGGCAGAGAAACACATATACACCAAAGAGAGGCAGAAGAAACACATATACACCAGAGAGAGGCAGAGAAACACATATACACCAGAGAGAGGCAGAGAAACACATATACACCAAAGAGAGGCAGAAGAAACACATATACACCAGAGAGAGGCAGAGAAACACAAATACACCAGAGAGAGGCAGAGAAACACATATACACCAAAGAAAGGCAGAAGAAACACATATACACCAAAGAGAGGCAGAAGAAACACATATACACCAGAGAGAGGCAGAGAAACACATATACACCAGAGAGAGACAGAAGAACACATATACACCAAAGAGAGGCAGAAGAAACACATATACACCAGAGAGAGGCAGAGAAACACAAATACACCAGAGAGAGGCAGAGAAACACATATACACCAGAGAGAGGCAGAGAAACACATATACACCAGAGAGAGGCAGAGAAACACAAATACACCAGAGGGAGGCAGAGAAACACATATACACCAAAGAGAGGCAGAAGAAACACATATACACCAGAGAGAGACAGAAGAAACACATATACACCAGAGAGAGGCAGAGAAACACAAATACACCAGAGAGAGGCAGGGAAACACAAATACACCAGAGAGAGGCAGAGAAACACATATACACCAAAGAGAGGCAGAAGAAACACATATACACCAGAGAGAGGCAGGGAAACACAAATACACCAGAGAGAGGCAGAGAAACACATATACACCAAAGAGAGGCAGAAGAAACACATATACACCAGAGAGAGGCAGAGAAACACATATACACCAGAGAGAGGCAGAGAAACACATATACACCAAAGAGAGGCAGAAGAAACACATATACACCAGAGAGAGGCAGAGAAACACAAATACACCAGAGAGAGGCAGAGAAACACATATACACCAAAGAAAGGCAGAAGAAACACATATACACCAAAGAGAGGCAGAAGAAACACATATACACCAGAGAGAGGCAGAGAAACACATATACACCAGAGAGAGACAGAAGAACACATATACACCAAAGAGAGGCAGAAGAAACACATATACACCAGAGAGAGGCAGAGAAACACAAATACACCAGAGAGAGGCAGAGAAACACATATACACCAAAGAGAGGCAGAGAAACACATATACACCAGAGAAAGGCAGAGAAACACATATACACCAGAGAGAGGCAGAGAAACACAAATACACCAGAGAGAGGCAGAGAAACACATATACACCAGAGAGAGGCAGAGAAACACAAATACACCAGAGGGAGGCAGAGAAACACATATACACCAAAGAGAGGCAGAGAAACACATATACACCAGAGAGGCAGAGAAACACATATACACCAGAGAGAGGCAGAGAAACACATATACACCAAAGAGAGAGGCAGAGAAACACATATACACCAGAGAGAGACAGAAGAACACATATACACCAAAGAGAGGCAGAAGAAACACATATACACCAGAGAGAGGCAGAGAAACACATATACACCAGAGAGAGACAGAAGAAACACATATACACCAGAGAGAGGCAGAGAAACACAAATACACCAGAGAGAGGCAGGGAAACACAAATACACCAGAGAGAGGCAGAGAAACACATATACACCAGAGAGAGGCAGAGAAACACAAATACACCAGAGGGAGGCAGAGAAACACAAATACACCAGAGAGAGGCAGAGAAACACAAATACACCAGAGAGAGGCAGAGAAACACATATACACCAAAGAGAGGCAGAAGAAACACATATACACCAGAGAGAGGCAGAGAAACACATATACACCAGAGAGAGACAGAAGAACACATATACACCAAAGAGAGGCAGAAGAAACACATATACACCAGCGAGAGACAGAAGAAACACATATACACCAGAGAGAAGCAGAGAAACACATATACACCAGAGAGAGACAGAAGAAACACATATACACCAGAGAGAGGCAGAGAAACACAAATACACCAGAGGGAGGCAGAGAAACACATATACACCAAAGAGAGGCAGAGAAACACATATACACCAGAGAGAGGCAGAGAAACACATATACACCAAAGAGAGGCAGAAGAAACACATATACACCAGAGAGAGACAGAAGAACACATATACACCAAAGAGAGGCAGAAGAAACACATATACACCAGAGAGAGACAGAAGAAACACATATACACCAGAGAGAAGCAGAGAAACACATATACACCAGAGAGAGGCAGAGAAACACATATACACCAAAGAGAGGCAGAAGAAACACATATACACCAGAGAGAGACAGAAGAAACACATATACACCAAAGAGAGGCAGAGAAACACAAATACACCAGAGAGAGGCAGGGAAACACAAATACACCAGAGAGAGGCAGAGAAACACATATACACCAAAGAGAGGCAGAAGAAACACATATACACCAGAGAGAGGCAGGGAAACACAAATACACCAGAGAGAGGCAGAGAAACACATATACACCAAAGAGAGGCAGAAGAAACACATATACACCAGAGAGAGGCAGAGAAACACAAATACACCAGAGAGAGGCAGAGAAACACATATACACCAAAGAGAGGCAGAAGAAACACATATACACCAGAGAGAGGCAGAGAAACACAAATACACCAGAGAGAGGCAGAGAAACACATATACACCAAAGAAAGGCAGAAGAAACACATATACACCAAAGAGAGGCAGAAGAAACACATATACACCAGAGAGAGGCAGAGAAACACATATACACCAGAGAGAGACAGAAGAACACATATACACCAAAGAGAGGCAGAAGAAACACATATACACCAGAGAGAGACAGAAGAAACACATATACACCAGAGAGAGGCAGAGAAACACATATACACCAGAGAGAGACAGAAGAAACACATATACACCAGAGAGAGGCAGAGAAACACAAATACACCAGAGAGAGGCAGGGAAACACAAATACACCAGAGAGAGGCAGAGAAACACATATACACCAAAGAGAGGCAGAAGAAACACATATACACCAGAGAGAGGCAGGGAAACACAAATACACCAGAGAGAGGCAGAGAAACACATATACACCAAAGAGAGGCAGAAGAAACACATATACACCAGAGAGAGGCAGAGAAACACAAATACACCAGAGAGAGGCAGAGAAACACATATACACCAAAGAGAGGCAGAGAAACACATATACACCAGAGAAAGGCAGAGAAACACATATACACCAGAGAGAGGCAGAGAAACACAAATACACCAGAGAGAGGCAGAGAAACACATATACACCAGAGAGAGGCAGAGAAACACAAATACACCAGAGGGAGGCAGAGAAACACATATACACCAAAGAGAGGCAGAGAAACACATATACACCAGAGAGGCAGAGAAACACATATACACCAGAGAGAGGCAGAGAAACACATATACACCAGAGAGAGGCAGAGAAACACAAATACACCAGTGGGAGCCAGAGAAACACATATACACCAGAGAGAGGCAGAAGAACACATATACACCAAAGAGAGGCAGAAGAAACACATATACACCAGAGAGAGACAGAAGAAACACATATACACCAGATAGAGGCAGAGAAACACAAATACACCAGAGAGAGGCAGAGAAACACATATACACCAAAGAGAGGCAGAAGAAACACATATACACCAGAGAGAGGCAGAGAAACACATATACACCAGAGAGAGACAGAAGAACACATATACACCAAAGAGAGGCAGAAGAAACACATATACACCAGAGAGAGGCAGAGAAACACATATACACCAGAGAGAGACAGAAGAAACACATATACACCAGAGAGAGGCAGAGAAACACAAATACACCAGAGAGAGGCAGGGAAACACAAATACACCAGAGAGAGGCAGAGAAACACATATACACCAGAGAGAGGCAGAGAAACACAAATACACCAGAGGGAGGCAGAGAAACACAAATACACCAGAGAGAGGCAGAGAAACACATATACACCAAAGAGAGGCAGAAGAAACACATATACACCAGAGAGAGGCAGAGAAACACATATACACCAGAGAGAGACAGAAGAACACATATACACCAAAGAGAGGCAGAAGAAACACATATACACCAGAGAGAGACAGAAGAAACACATATACACCAGAGAGAAGCAGAGAAACACATATACACCAAAGAAAGGCAGAAGAAACACATATACACCAAAGAGAGGCAGAAGAAACACATATACACCAGAGAGAGGCAGAGAAACACATATACACCAGTGAGAGACAGAAGAACACATATACACCAAAGAGAGGCAGAAGAAACACATATACACCAGAGAGAGACAGAAGAAACACATATACACCAGAGAGAGGCAGAGAAACACAAATACACCAGAGAGAGGCAGAGAAACACATATACACCAGAGAGAGACAGAAGAAACACATATACACCAGAGAGAGGCAGAGAAACACATATACACCAGAGAGAGACAGAAGAAACACATATACACCAGAGAGAGGCAGAGAAACACAAATACACCAGAGAGAGGCAGAGAAACACATATACACCAAAGAGAGGCAGAAGAAACACATATACACCAGAGAGAGGCAGGGAAACACAAATACACCAGAGAGAGGCAGAGAAACACATATACACCAAAGAGAGGCAGAAGAAACACATATACACCAGAGAGAGGCAGAGAAACACAAATACACCAGAGAGAGGCAGAGAAACACATATACACCAAAGAGAGGCAGAGAAACACATATACACCAGAGAAAGGCAGAGAAACACATATACACCAGAGAGAGGCAGAGAAACACAAATACACCAGAGAGAGGCAGAGAAACACATATACACCAGAGAGAGGCAGAGAAACACAAATACACCAGAGGGAGGCAGAGAAACACATATACACCAAAGAGAGGCAGAGAAACACATATACACCAGAGAGGCAGAGAAACACATATACACCAGAGAGAGGCAGAGAAACACATATACACCAAAGAGAGAGGCAGAGAAACACATATACACCAAAGAGAGGCAGAAGAAACACATATACACCAGAGAGAGGCAGAGAAACACATATACACCAAAGAGAGGCAGAGAAACACATATACACCAGAGAAAGGCAGAGAAACACATATACACCAGAGAGAGGCAGAGAAACACAAATACACCAGAGAGAGGCAGAGAAACACATATACACCAGAGAGAGGCAGAGAAACACAAATACACCAGAGGGAGGCAGAGAAACACATATACACCAAAGAGAGGCAGAGAAACACATATACACCAGAGAGGCAGAGAAACACATATACACCAGAGAGAGGCAGAGAAACACATATACACCAAAGAGAGAGGCAGAGAAACACATATACACCAAAGAGAGGCAGAAGAAACACATATACACCAGAGAGAGGCAGAGAAACACAAATACACCAGAGAGAGGCAGAGAAACACATATACACCAAAGAGAGGCAGAGAAACACATATACACCAGAGAAAGGCAGAGAAACACATATACACCAGAGAGAGGCAGAGAAACACAAATACACCAGAGAGAGGCAGAGAAACACATATACACCAGAGAGAGGCAGAGAAACACAAATACACCAGTGGGAGGCAGAGAAACACATATACACCAAAGAGAGGCAGAGAAACACATATACACCAGAGAGGCAGAGAAACACATATACACCAGAGAGAGGCAGAGAAACACATATACACCAAAGAGAGAGGCAGAGAAACACATATACACCAAAGAGAGGCAGAAGAAACACATATACACCAGAGAGAGGCAGAGAAACACAAATACACCAAAGAGAGGCAGAAGAAACACATATACACCAAAGAGAGAGGCAGAGAAACACATATACACCAAAGAGAGGCAGAAGAAACACATATACACCAGATAGAGGCAGAGAAACACAAATACACCAGAGAGAGGCAGAGAAACACATATACACCAAAGAGAGGCAGAAGAAACACATATACACCAGAGAGAGGCAGAGAAACACAAATACACCAGAGAGAGGCAGGGAAACACAAATACACCAGAGAGAGGCAGAGAAACACATATACACCAAAGAGAGGCAGAAGGAACACATATACACCAGAGAGAGGCAGGGAAACACAAATACACCAGAGAGAGGCAGAGAAACACATATACACCAAAGAGAGGCAGAAGAAACACATATACACCAGAGAGAGGCAGAGAAACACAAATACACCAGAGAGAGGCAGAGAAACACATATACACCAAAGAGAGGCAGAAGAAACACATATACACCAGAGAGAGGCAGAGAAACACAAATACACCAGAGAGAGGCAGAGAAACACATATACACCAAAGAAAGGCAGAAGAAACACATACACACCAGACAGAGTCAGAGAAACACATATACACCAGAGAGAGACAGAAGAAACACATATCCACCAGACAGAGTCAGAGAAACACATATACACCAGAGAGAGACAGAGGAACACAAATAAATTAACCACACAATTAGGGCTACACTCTCACTTTTATTTCAATTAAACAAACACAGAAATCTGCAATGAAACTAACACAATTATTCGATTATTTTCCTATAGTTTACACGTTACATGCATTCTCTTTCTACCTCCTTTTGTATGAGCCATTTTAGCCATTTTAGATCACTTCTAATAATACAAGAGGAGCCAAGCAGCAGCAGAAGAGCTTTCCCAACTTTCCCTCTCCTTGTCTAACTCTCCCGGTCTAACTCTCCCTGTCTAACTCTCCCTGTCTAACTCTCCCTCTGCCTAACACTCTTTCGCCCTGTCTAACCTAACTCTCCATCTACCTGTCTATCTCACTCTAACTCTCAATCATTCTCTCCCTCTCCCTGTCTAATCTAACTCTTAATCTCTGTCTTACTTTCCCTCTCTGTCTTTCTCTCTCTCCCAGTCTTTCTCTCCCTCTTCCTGTATACATCTCCCTAACTTTCTCACTGTGTAACTCCCTTACTCTCTCTCCCTGTCTAACTCTTTCTACATCTTTCTCTGTCTCTCTCCCTACATTTCTCTCTCAGTGTCTATCTCCCTCTCCCCATCCTATACTTGTTCTCAATCACTCTATCTTTCTTCCTGTCATTAGTTCTCTCTCTCTCTCTCTCTCTCTCTCGCTCTTTGTTAAAGCCTTCTGATAAATCACACCAGCACCTCAGCTTTCTTTCATGTTGAATGCTACATGGTCTGAGGTCTGACGCACATACTGTTTTAATAGATGTACTAAAGAGCTTTGTTCAACACAACCAACAGCTCTGCTGCGATGGTGAACCCGAAGCTGGTACTGGTGTGACTGGGCCGGTGGACAGAGGACGAGTTGCTGGTGGGAACACCAACCACCAATCACGACATCACTTACCTTTAAAACTGAACAAAAAAGTCTGGGCCAAGTGAGATGAATTTGAGTGTCTGTCTACCCCGCCCAAACACCTTTGAATGGGATCCATTTGCTCAGTGGATTTTAGATGCTTGTGCTCTTCCCCTGTTGGGATTCAAGGTGTCAGGGAGGCCTGTGCCCTACCCACTGCAGCGGGACAACACCACACCATAACTGCAGGTGTGCCAACATGCCCTCATCCTTCGCTCTCTTAGCATGAGCACGGCTAGAATCCTCTTCACCAGTGAACTGATTGCTTTTGACACTGAAATGTTAAAAAATTATATGAACTCCAACCTCCACCCCTCCAAGACAGCAGAGAAGCGGCTCTGCTCTGTATGTGGTCAGATGTGTGGCATATCTGATCATGGCTGATATGGTTATGATTAGGACTATGAGTGATAATGAGTGATAATTGATTGCAATAAAAAAGTCACCTAACCTTTTTTTTTTTTTTTTTTTTGATTTTTTTTTTATCCTTCAATGCTAAGCATGTTTTATTCAGACGTACTTGGATATTTAAAAATAAAAGTTGCAAAAATTATCTATATATTATTTTTATTTTGTACAATGCAGAACAACAATAAATGGACAAGCATGTTTTTGTTGCAAGAGTTCAATTATGATTATCATTTTTACCTAAGTACAGTGCTTTTCCATAGTTAGGGTTAGGGATTGAACATATTTTATTTGATCTTTAATGTGACATAAGTAGTCAACTTTTGTCATTTTGGCAGTGATTTTGGCAGTGATCTAAACTCACTCCACACTACATGTTTGTCAACCTCACAGCTTTCCAAAGCCAAGTTCAGAATCAGTCTTGTTACATATGTGCAGTAAATTCTCTTCCACTAGAGTATTTTCAGTACCCTTTAACTGGGATCTAGGGCATTGTTTCTCAAACTAGTGTTCAGGGCCCACTAGATGAGCCACATTTTTGCTTCATATGAGCCCCCTGAACACTGAACACCTGTTACAGGTATACTGGAAACAAGGTTGAAGCAAAAAAAAAAAAGTGAATCATTTGGTAAATCACTGAGAGGTGTCCTGGAAACTACTGGGGTCAAAGGCAAAATGCCTGTCATCTTCAACATATTTGCCCCTTAAAACACAGCTATGGTTATGGCTGTTGTTATGGCTACTCTCTGCATCTTACGTGAGCTGTTTTTGTTGTTAACCCTATAATCTTGACCTGTGAACTTGCACGTCGATACATGGGCTGCTATGCTGTACACAACGGGGCTGCAAACAGTGATGTCTCGATTATTTACGAATGGGTAGATTTAGACATAAAGTCGTTCAAAAATATTAATGATGCTGACTAGCAAACAAATCGATAGCCATCATTTCTCTGTAGCGTGTGTATCCGGGTGCTTCCTCTGGAATACACTGATTTCGATCCTCATTTAGGCCTACTCGTGTTGCCATTTTCTTGGTTGACAGGCTGTTTCACAGAGTTCCCCTGAATTTAGTCAGTGAGAGGAAAGATTTGCCCAGCGAAAAGCGTTTTATTTCCAAGTCACCACTCAGCACCTTACAAAAGCTTCAACAAAGGGCAGTGATTGGAATAGAAGGACATAAATCCTGGCCAAATGATGCCGTGTCAACACTGCCACAAGTGGAGATGCTGCGGGTGATCGAGTTCTATTACGAACTTTCAACAGACCCTGACAAAACACTTCTGTTAATCTCTTTGCATGAATGCGTACACATGTACACACACATGCACAGAAACATAAACATGCTTGATGCTGCAGTCATGAACGCGCAAACATAAAAACTCAGCTCTGCACTCCTAGCATAATATCTTGCACTACTGCAACATACATGCGCAAGCAAGCACATGCACTCACACATAAAGAGCCAACACTCAAGCACCGGCGCACTAAAAGAGAAACGGAGTAAGCAGTAATTACCCACGGTCATGGCCCTGCGCTCAGACCCTACCGTGACTCATTCACTGTAATGCAAAGGAAAAGAGGATGGCCACATACGCGCACGTGTTTGTGTGTGTGTGTGTGTGTGTGCGCGCGCGCACGTCCACACACACCCGTAAAACATGTTGCAATACTTTTCTGAAATCCGAAGGGCGGGTGGTGTCGGGTGGTGTGCACAGGCAGGCGTGAGCAGGGTGGGGAGGGAGGGAGGCCGCCAGCTCCTCTCGCTCCACCCTCCTCTACTCCGTGTGGTGCGTGGCTTGCAGATCGGAGTGCCTACACCGCCCCCTAACGCCAGTGTGAGCAGACACACAGCATTACTGCACCAACAAACAAGTCCAGACAAGCCTGAACTAATGTCTGTGCACGTACGTGTGTGTGTGTGTGTGGGAGAGATTCGTGATAGTGTTTCTAAGAAAGAAACACTAAGAAAAAACATGTGCAATGATAAAAATAAATGTACAGGGCGTCTGAAGATTCATAATGTTTGCTAGCATTAATCATCTCTACTATTTCCACTTTGTATTTGCACAGCTTTTTTGCAGCTTTAGCAAACAAAGTGTTCATAAGAAAGGTCTGTGGTATACAGTCTGTCCTCAGTGTGTTTACTCAGTGAGATGATTCAGCACAAATATCTAAATATTACAGCATCCAGAAGCTAGAAGCTGATGCCAAACGAATAAGGTGAAAAGTCAAAACGAGTGAATTGAATGTTCAGTATCCCGTCACTGGGCGGCAAAAAATCCTTTTTTGAATGCGTAAACACTTGAAAATAGCCCTGAGCAAAGTGTTTGTTTTAACTGGGTCTTATTTTTTCGTCTGTTTGTGTTCTTTGTGTCCAAGATGTTCTGATGTAGAAGGACATTGCTCTGGATCGTCCGTTGGCAGGGACAGCAGCAATATCGCTGGTGAACTTCAAAATACATTTACGTGACAAACGAGAACAGGCGGTGCTTTTTTTCTGTGAGGAATATCACAAGTTCCAGATTTAATCTCACAATCTTTCTTTAATGTCTTGATGGAAGCCATATGTGTTTTTCGATTCAGGCCCCTTAACCCTTTCCTCTCTGGAGGGAACGAACGGCTTCAAGTTGAAAGAAGAGTACGTTCTGACCACGCTGATAAATCCAACACGCAGGACTGTTTGCAAAGATCCTTTCCAGCTACAATATAACATAAGCAGCTTCTCCGTCTCACTGTCACAACACGTATCTTCCACTAGCAGCACAACTCGGAGAAAACGGTCTTGGTGCGGACTGGATGAGACACAAAACCCCGTGATTTCTCCTCTCTGAAGAACGAAAACTGCTCCACCCGTCCGCGGAGGAAGGGAGTCCCTCCCTTAGACTACTGTTTCAGCAGGTCAGAGTGCTGAAGGACTCCCTCTCCTCCCAGCTCTCCCCTGCCACGCACCGGATAATTGTCCCAGCTGGGCAGGGCAGGACAGAATAGAAATTGCCACAGGCAGATGGAGGAAAGGTCAAAGCAGGCTGGGTTGCAGACTGGGGAGAACCACAGACAGGGTCGCCTCCCACTGCAGTCAGCAAGCTTCACACCACAGGCACACCTGGTACACCAGGCAGTAGGTGGGGACAAGCAAACGTGTCTCTCTCTCTGCTTGTCACTAAACTCTGGGTTAAAAAAAGACAGGAAGTAGTAGTGACAGAAGCAAAACGGCTCTCCTGATGTCAGTGTCTGTGAACGCTGTCTTAGGAATCATTTTCCAGTGTACCTGCACACTCGCATATGTCAGGGTTCTAAAAGGGTAGAAGCAATCTTTTCTTTATTGCTGCATTTTCATAAGAGTGACAATTTCCAGTGACTGCACACAGTTTAGATGCATGTGTCAAATTCAGTTTTTAGCCTTCTCAGTTCCAACGCTTGAAAACAATAGATACTGATATTTGTGCCCAGGTTAATTGTATTTATTTACAGTTTTTACATACACGTAAAAACATTTTCACACTTCCAACCTCATCATCTTTGAATTAATGCTTATGATCCTTGAAGGCCCAGTTTTGACCAAACTCAAACTTTCTGGCAGATGTTTTGCAGTGTATCCCCAGTAATTCTAGATAAGTCTTCATGAAGCAGTTTGTGACATATACCTTTGCCAGCCCCCACAACCACCTGCAACATCCACCTTATGCTTCTCTTTAATATTTAAAGCACCACCTTTTCTCCCCCAAACAGAGCTGTGATATCAAGAAAAGGCATAACTCCAAATATAAGCTGTATATAATACATCAGGTGTGCTCCCAATTAATTCTTAATTATGATAACTGGCCAATCAGAAATGCCTAAATTCATTGCATCAATATTCAAGATCTCCAAAAAGTATTATAGTGTTAAGACTGCCCTAAATATGAAAGAGTGCTCAGTGTGATATTTCAAGTGCAATCTACTGTGATGCTTTTTGGGGAAACGTGGTTCACATATTTCAGAGAGACAGCTAGGGGTCTATACATTTTGACACACTGGACCTCTGATATAGTGAACAAAAATTGAAATGAAGTCTCGCTTTTTTAAACAAAGCAGATGTATGAATATGAAAAGTATAAAGAACTGAGTTTAATGCCTGTAGCATTGATGCATACATTTTTGTTCTCAACCGTATATATATACACACACACACACACACACACACACACACACACCCCATCTCCTCATCAGTGTTCCTTTTCAAACCACTGGACTGGTGTTGACTGGTAGTCCACACCGAGCCCAGTGCTACTAACTCATGAAAAAGCCCAGTATTGCTGTGACACACTCACACCACACACAGCCATTTTGGTTCCGCACCAGTGTTGACAGTGGTTTGCCACTCATAAACTATCAACTCAGCTGTCAGACAGCGATCAACGATAGAGGTTTGGTGAGAAAATGTGTGGCAACAAATGGGTTACAGTCTGTAACTGTACACCTATAAACTGCACCTATGGCGTTACCTAGATGATCCCTTATTAGAGTGCATTGAAGGATTCCACATAATAACCTGTAATGACTTCTACATAACAGGGAAATGCAACATTTAGCTGGTGTGCACATGGAAGTCCTTAAGTGGTTTTTGGTAGTTTTCGTTCGTAGCTTGCAACTTGATCTCCCATTGTCCAGCGCAGCAGTCTGCAAGTGCTACGTAGTGCCCAGTGTATAAAGGCTCACCACAGAGCTCAGGGCCAGATGTTTCCATGCTCATCCTCCCCTCTCTGCCCTCCCTCTCTTTCAGTTGTGGTTGGCTGAGCGTAACAATGTGAGGGGCCTTCTCTCTCTCTCTTTTTTTTTTCCTAAATTTGAGCATGAACTTTTGCATGTCTGAATCCTACAGATTGGAATGTCGAATTCACACCAGAGGCCTGTTCTGGTCTGGCTTATTACAATATGGTAAAAAAAAAAAAAGACTGGGAAACTGATTTAGAGGCACATTGATTACACAGCCATCTGTTTTCCAGGCTGGACTGGTCTAAAACATTGTGGATGTAAACTCTTACAGATTGGGTTTGACTGCTACCACTGTTAGAGGTAAACTGTGGTCATTTGTCCAACCTGCTGTCACTGAATGGCACTGAGAATAAATCACTGAGCAGCTTTAAGATCTGGCCCCTTCCATATCTGCCTACTGCCTGACCCAGAACGCAGCACACTCATTCAGTGCTGGAATTTTTGGCCAACAGAGAACAACTGGTAGATAATTCTAGAACTTCCACCCATACAAGGCCTGGATTCGTTCAGTCCTGCTGTGGAGAACAGGCTGAACAGACACTGGGGCTAAAACGCTAATGGATGGCAGAGAGCATATGGGGACCTGGAGCTGGCTAGTCGGGGAAGAGGCAGCCAGTGGCCATATGGTGGCAGTGACGGCTCTGTGGCCACCGCCGTTCTCTCGTTCCCCCCCATCCAATGGCGCTAGAAGGTCCCCGAGAGCTGCTGGCGTCTTCCCTACAGTCTGAGGCTTCACACAGCTACCAGATGCCACGGGCAGCCTTAGCATGCAAACCCGACTGGCTCGAGACCAACAGCAGCTGCGCAAACAAAGAGTATACAAAAATGTGCGCTATCCAATCACCCTGGCTAAGGGCCTCAGCCCGGGACAATAATCATGATAATAATGATAATAGTGAATTCCTGCATATTTTTGGTATGTGGTACTGCTTAAAATGTGAGTAGGGGCCATGAAAACAATGGTGACGCCACTCTGGTGCGGTGTGGCCCCCCCCGGGTTCTTCCTTGTGAGGTTGGGGATATCGTGACGACAAAAACACAATCTCACTCAAATATGTACATCTCACATTCAGTCTTGAAATATTACTTTCCTCGACATACAGGCACACCAAAGACGTTTTCGCAATTACGGTATCCCATTTGACATCAGTTCATCTCTGTCACTGAACAGTGATGCAGAGTGGAGCTGATATTTAAAACTGCATTTTTGTTTTTCTGCTAAAATCCGTCGTTTTGCTTGGTCTCATATCCTTGCTGCTTTGACACACCCGCTTCGGATTATTTTTTATCAAGCCCTTGAACTGAACCCGGTGTGCAAAAGTAGAATCTAAGTTGTGCCAGAAAGACTCGTGAAAATGAGATAATCATTCTTGACTCAATAATCGCAATAACACGCACATTCGCCGGACAACAAGCTTCAGTGTCTTTCCATGACACAGACGTCCAAGCAGCGGCCTCTGTTTTTGTTTACAAGATAGATCTGAAAGTCTAAACCCTTGTCAAACAAACTGCTCTTTTTTAAAATGCCGTTTTTGCATAAAATGAATAACAGTATCCACCTTGGCACGGTAGCGGGGGTATTCTTCTCTGTGCCACTGTCCGTAACAACACTCAGACCACTCAAGAATGTTCAAGGCCTGGACGGTTTTTTTTACACTTGGCACCGATTCATCAACGAGGGAAAGAGGACAAAAAGCGAGAGAGAAAAAGCTGGAACTCATCCAAAGGCAATATTTGTCAGAGAAGCCTCAATTCAGACCTCATACTGTTTATTAAATTGGGAGCTGGTGTACTGCTTTTCTGAAGTGAAAGTATGTTGAATGAGCCTCAGAATGAATTCGAGATACTTTCCTTGTTTCTCCACTTTTTCACTTGTCGTAAACAAGTGATCAAACGAAGTTTCCACGATGAACTAGTGCATGTGAAGTAGATAGCCATGAAAGAATTTGCACCTGGTTAATTTTTAACCAATGAAACCTGGTGGATTTGCATAATTTTATAATAAAGCCGTCTGAAGGAAATTAACATTTTGAATTTTCAAAACTTTCATCTGCCTTCTAAACACTAGACGGTGTATAGCCTAACAAGACCTGAAGTCAATGTTAACAAAAGGTTTGGAGCTAAAGTTACACCAAAACAAGCTGTGGATTATTTGACCAAAGGGATGGTGAGTACATGGAGACGTTGTCCCGAGCTGGTCAGACAGGGAATGTTCACTCATGTAAATGTTTCTCAGTCACAGAAGTCTCAACTGAGAAGACAGTGGGGAAATTTTTTTGTTGAAACAATGTGCACTGTGAGTGAGAGTTCTTTTGGAAAAAACACGCTGAATTGCAGACCAAACTGTCAATCTGACAAATCAGTAGTAAGTAGTAGTAAGTAGAACTGAAAATGTTCTCTGACCACAGAAGCTTCACCACAGAAGAGAGCGCTGTTTGCGAGACAGAGGGGAGTGTAATTCCAAAACCATGTCTCCCCCTGCGGAAACCTGCCTATACACTTGGCAGAGTTTTCGTCAGTCAGAGTATATGGCTGGCCAGGGGCCAAGCCAGGCCCCTCTGACTTCCAACACCTGCGAAGCTCAGCTGCAGAGAGGCACAGATGAAACTTCATGCTCACTACATCTAGGTCACCATACAGCACCAACCACACTTCCCCAAACAAGTACAATAAGTCAGGAAACACTCCTCCTCATATAGAAGCATTGGGTGTGTTGACTGCAGGCAGATCTGTATGCCTCTTAGGGTGCACACACGGGGCAGGGGGGATTTATATATATTTTCCTAGGGAGTAACCAAAGTGTACTGTAAAAAGAAGTACTATGCCTGCACAGATGATGATGGACCTCTGTCCAGATCGTCTGTTTCACTTGTGAACCTCACAGTATTTCCGACATACTGTATTATGCATGTATCACACACACAAAAAAAGAGGGAACCATATGAAGGAGATGAGGGAAACTACATCATTTTTGTATAAAACATGGCAAATTTACTTTCATTCTCGTGCACGCTGGCATTGAACTTGACCATTAAATGCCTCCCCCGAGTAGTAAACATAGTCCAACACGTGCGGAGCAGGGTTGAAGGAGGCGAAACAGGAACTGCGATTTAACCCAGTTCATAGAGTTGACTTCCTGTTTTGCCCGGCCGCAGTGCGAGAGATGCATATATAAGCGAGACACCAAAACTCTTCTTACGATACTGGGTGCAGGAGACGGTTGTCAGAGTGCCACGCATTACACATCAATTATAAGGCTTGAGTCAGAAACAGAAAGGTATTTTTGGCACAGACATTTACGGAGGCCAAGAGTCAGTTTTGGTGTTAATTTGAAGTCGTGTCAGCCCCAGAGCCTTTGAAGATCAAAGTGGCGTGAGTCGAGGCCCTTATACTTTCCTGTTTAAAGTCCACCAGTGTTCCGCGCAAATGCAAAATGACCGCAGGTCCTCTGTTGCTGAGGAAATAGAATTCAACCATTATTTAAAAACACTCATTCTGGTGTCTACATTAGTGGAGTGAAATGTTGTGTGTAACATTAATAGAAATTGACTGGAGTGCTCCTTGGACCTCTTTCCAGTACATTAGTTCTCAGGAAATGGTGTATTTTAAAGTCAGTGATATAAAACACCACATAACTAGAACTCCTTTGCCATTTATTTCAGATATACATTCACATTCCTGTGAGGCATAGCTAAGTAAGTACCCCAATATGCGCTAACATAAACACCTGGTCTTGCCAAAAACCTTTAGTTAGTCATCACTTTGATGCAACACTGTCTGCTTGGTGTAAATTTTCAATTTGGGTTATTGAAATGCAAATATATATTAAAATCAGTGCACTTCCTCTGCCATATATTTTCCCCCCAACTCAGAACACTAACCATCTTTAATTCATTTCATGCTTACTTTGACACATTTTTTTTTTTTCCTTTTCTCATCTTGTTTAACAAACTACAAGAGGGTTGTGAAAAAGGGGCCCCGGTAACTCGCTGCATTCTCTCCTCTCATTAGTGTAAATGTCATAACAGGGGAGGGATGTTTTAGGGAGGCCTGTGAGATCTTGCTGCCTGCCTGAAGTGCCTCTGTGCTGGGGGGGGGGGGGGGGGGGGGGGTTTGCGGGGGGTGGACAGGGCCTTTATGTGCTTGCTCCTCAGACTGAATGGGGATTCCGTGCAAGGGAGCAATTCAATGGGGAAACCAGACAGAATTAGTTCCAAGCAGACTGAGAACTGTGCAGTGTGAAGAAACACGAACAATTAGGTGGATTAAATGGTTTGGAATCTGAGACGGTGCTTCAGTGAGGACGTTTTAATGGGGGGATCCGTTCTTATGTAATGAAGCTTTAAGTCTGTGTTAGTCCATCAGCCTGTAAGTGCCCACTAATGGGTGTGTACAAACTATTGCAGCTTTTTCCTGCAGTTATTTTACACTAGTCTAATTCTGTTGTGCTTTTAAAGAACACAAAAAATGCAATGCATGTTTTATACTTTTGATACCAGTACTGGTTCCCTACACCTTACTAAAATTATACTTTTGGTAAAGTATTTTTTGCATGTGAATGCAGTGTAATCTGTAACAGTAAATAGAACATAGCTCATCTACATTTACAGCTATGTTGATAACACGTGCACAGGCATAACTGCACATAATTGCATAACTGATAACTGCACCTTTTTAAAACCACAAAGATCCTCTGAGCAGAACTTTTCAACCTGAGTACTTTTCGGAGTATTACAGAATTACAGGATCCAATCTTTCCTGTTTTTGCTTGTTGATTTCTCTGAATGTATGACGAGTCCGTTGAAGTAACATTTCTGCTCAAAGCCACATATCTGTCAGCATTGCTTTTATTGAAGGGTGTTTTAACCAGGAGATCATTACAGTAAAAATAAATAAATACAATTTGAAATGCATATTTGAACATCACTGAAATATGAAAACATTTCAGGACTCTGAAGTTCCAAAATAATTTGATTGGTGCTTTTTTGGCAACATAGCAGCATATAATATGTTATATAACATATAACATAGCAGCAGCCATTTCAATAAATAAAAAAAATAATTTATTGTTATTCAAATAATGATTAAAAAGTAACAAGCACTTTTTGAACTTCCAGCCCACATTCCAGTCAGAATGTCTCTCCCCGGTGAGGCTGCGTCTTTAATGTGGAGTGTGAGGCTGAACAACCAGGGTCTGCTGGTCTCCCCCTGCGGGCTGAAGGCCCTGTTTATTAGGGCATGATGGGAGCTGACAGACACCCAGCCCATCCACCCAGGTGACTCAGCTCAGCAACCAGCTGACGCAGACTGAGGAGGGTGGTGTCGGCGTGGGGAGCATCTGCCGAAGGCTGGAGGCAAAGCCAGCATGCCAACCCACCTACCCGATGAGAGCCTTGCCATGCTGACACAGGAGCAGTTTGTTGTGAACCCCCGATACTACATGTACGACAAACTTTATTTAATGTTCTGGGATGCGTACAGTATCCAAGACAGTCGAATCCATCCATACATCCACTCAGCTTGCAATCAGTCCCGATGCGATTTAAGGTTCAAATGGACCCTTCAAATCAAGGCAGCTACATTGAAATTATTAAAAATGATTTAAAAATTCAAATCAAAGCTTATGGAAAGCCAGACATCAAGAATAAAACAGGCCTCAAGCAAAGTTTCAAATGCAGGCATGTTTTACCATGGCTATGTATTTTGACAGCAGTCTGCAGGTCACAAGGGTGGGACTTGGACGCATTCACAGATGTCTAGCACGCACACACACAAACACACACACACACACACACACACCTTCCCGTAAGGAGGGGGAAGTACTCCAGTTAGCACCTCCCTATCCTGCAGTAGAAGAGGCGTCTCCTGGGCTTGCTGGTCACCGTAGCACGCGGGCTGCAGAACTCAAGTAGAAGGCCAAGCCTGACTGAAAGTTCAGAGGTCAGGCACAGTGTTACAGCCACGAGTGCAGTCTTCTGTGAGGAATCCCTCCCAATGGCAGAAGCCGCCTCAAAACTCTGATTTATCTACACACCAGATGTTCACACACACCACACATCTCTTTCTCTCTCCCACATACATAATCACACAAATATATGGGCTACACCTCTTGTCTTTTTTGTGCATAAAGATCTGAAAAAAATATCCTTCAAAAGACTTAAATATTTGTGTTTTCCTATTGTTGCAATAACATTTAACAAAAACAACAAATCAATGTATATTTAACATGCACACACTGCACATAACACACTTAACCATGTTCTGCAACGCCCACAAAAATATACAACACACAAAGTCCCTCCCAATAACTTTATTTTACATATGTAAAACAGGATATCCCGTTCATGTGTTCGGGTTTCAATTACTCTAAGCAATAAAAAAACGGAATGATTATTCAAAGCATGCTGTCAAAGGAACGCATGTCATACTGTTTGCCTGCTTTTAAACGAAATGCTACATACGAGTCATGAGACGCGGTGTTATGTCGTACGTGCAACAAAAGCGCACCCTACTGGCAGCTAGGGACATAATGGAAAAACAAAAGAAAGAAAAAACCCGTAGTTTTTCAATGGCCAGTTCAGCTACTCACACTCTTGCATAAATGTTTGCAAATCATTTTGAAAAACATTTATTGGCACTCTTGTGTAAGTATAGGTTTAAATGAATATCATATTTAGAGGCCATTTCTTCGTTCCTCTTACGAAGAATTGGGTTTAGGTGTATTGGGTGTATTGGGTTTAGTTTGTGAAGGCAGATGGATAATGTCTTGAGGTAATGAGGGTACCTGTTAGCTCTCGTTAGCCACTGAACACAAAGCAGTTGTCTGGGCCACTAAGGACATCCTAAAGACAACCTCACACTCTCTTTCTCTCTCTTTCTCTCTCTCTCTCTCTCTCTCTCTCTCTCTCTCACACACACACACACACACACACAATCTAATTCACAGCTTACTTGAAAATGTAGAAACACACACCTCCTATTTCTCTGCACAGTTATAACAGAAGCACAATTACAGCACCTAGGTGATCACACCACTCTTGTTTAAGCCGGTTCTTTAGACTGTAGACTAAACAAAACAGGCTACAAGCCCCCACACACATAAACAGTGGCGTCAAAAGAAGCTACTCATGTGACTGGGCTTCCTCCCTGGAATCTGCACCCAGCATGGATGGCCTGACACAGCTGGAGGCTCTGACTGTGTGTGTGTGTGTGTGTGTGTGTGTGTGTGTGTGTGTGTGTGTGTGTGTGTGTGTGTGTGTGTGTGTGTGTGTGTGTGTGTTTGTACAAGTGGCTCAACCTGGCCGCTAGTCAGACATTTTTCTCAATGAAAGAGGTGACTTTGAAAATTGCCTCCACCCTAACACTGCAACGCGGCTTCCCAAAACCACAAAATGTTCCAGCAGTTCATCCAAGAAGAATTCTCTTGAAAAACACACGATGCAGGTGCACCTTCTCTTACCACTGTGAATGACCTAAATTAGTTCTCCCAAAACAATTTTTACTTTAATTGTTGCCATATCCACATAAATAATACGGTATGTACATTGTATAATAATGGATAATGATGGTAATAACGCAAGATGTTTCTTAAACTTCAAAAAGGCATTTCGTACTGGTGACCTAATTATTTTGTGACAGCTTTGCTGAAAGATAATACTTTGTGAGCTCTCCCAGTAGAGTAGTACCATTATATAGCATATGAAACAAAAGCCCCCCCCCACCCCGTCCCCCCAAGTCTTTCTTTCCACCTTTCCATGCTTTCTGCTATTATAAAGTCGCTATTGTTCTGCCACGTCCCAAGATGATGCAAGCCGATGCATTCTGGTTAAATGGACAAAACCTGATGCTCTGGCTTATATCACAAACACTCCGCCCCAGCCGGGGCCACCCTGGCCCTCACACACACCGGCAGTTGCCCACCCCCACCCCCACCCCCACTCACCAGAAGCTCGGGCTCTGAAAAGCCCTGGGATCAGGTGAGGGAGATGAAGTTCCTGACCAACAACCACACATCTCCAACAGAAGAGTAGCCCCTGGTCCTACCCAGCATAAGTTGAGCACTGTGGCTTTCTCTGCACTCTTCAGGCCATCTTTGGTCCTGGTTGTGCCCTGACGCAGCTCACCTCCAAAGGAACAGGACACAGCATGGAGCTCCAGAAACAAAAGATAGCTGAAGTTGATCGGACAAATGTTGCTTCTACTTGTTAAACACACATTCTTCCTCAGATCCTGGACTTTAAGGAATGCTTTTTTGGAAAGGGATCACGCACAGCCACAGCCAGATGCATGGGAAGTTGAGGAGAATGTTATTACTGTTAAATCGTGATTTATAAATGGAATAAAAGTAAACTGTCCTGCCCGAAAGCATAGGATCGCACTACTAAAAAGCTGTTTAGAAATTGTATGGCAGTAGCGGATCTTTAAAACATTTATACTTAAAAAATGCTCATCAGATGTGAAAATCTTCAGTTTAAGGTTTATTCAGCAATTGATAGAATGTCCTTTCCAGGTACTTTACACTCAGGGAGTCATATGTCTTTCAGCAGATAGTTTTCAATTCATAGATAGCTGTAACAATTCAAGTTAAACAGGCAATCACAAGGGCACTACTCTACATAATACATAATATGGAATGACAATACTTGTAACTGAATGATGAATATTGGCCTTTATAAGCAATATTTTTATTTGAATTAACAGCGATAAAATGAGGATAAAAAGTATATATTACATTCGCTCTGTGAAATTTAAGGGAGACAGGTTGTCTCTGATGGTCATATGGGACATGGAGGAAGCCGGTTTGTCTGTATAACATCACCTCCCACCCGAGTTCGGTTCCACACAGCCGGTCCAGACTGTGTTTGTCAGTCAGCTCAGTGCTGCACACCTCTCCAAAGGAAACACCCAGCTGTCACTGGTCTCGTTAACGACGAGTCCTGTTTGACCGCCTCCCACCTCTGCAGGCCGAACCAATCAAGCCCAGACACTGCTGTGAGCATCAGTGAGGACAGCCTGACAGACAAATAGCATCTGCGATCGTTCAAGCAATTACAAATCCTTCAACAGTGACACAAGTACGGCAATATCCCTAGAACACTGGAGAAACACAGCAAAGAGGACTGCAGATGGGCTGTCCAAATTTTATTTCATACAGAGAAATCCAGGCACAGATAAATACCAGAATTGTCAAGAAATTATAGTAAATGGTGCATGAAATATGGCACCCGTACATGTTTGAAAATGATAAATTATTGACTGCAAAAAATGGTGTGAAGACAGATTGGCTAGTGTAGACTTGACAATAAGTCTGTGGGATTTTCTGTTTAGTTTAAGAGGAATGTCTGCCATGTGTGAAAGTATGGTGGACTGTTGCATTAACCAGTTTGGCTGTAAGTTTGTAAATCACATTACCTGTCATTTCATGAACTGAAGACCTGAGACATGTGGTGTAGAATTCATCCCTGATCAGAGCAACCATTTCACTCTATATGTCTCTCTGCAAATTGTGTAGAACAAAATGAGAAAATGAGTGATGAGAGAGTCACAATCAGGACAGAGCTGGTCAAATATGAAAGCGAAGGCCCAACTTTCCTGGCATTGCAATCAGAATGTCCCCAACAGCAGGATGTAAAGTCTTCTGTGAAGTAGCAGGTCTTCCACATCAGTCTGGAGATGTTCAGCAGGGCTGCATCACCCTCAGACAGTGAGTCACACATCACGAAGACACTGGACATAAATGGGATGGAATGAAGGCACATCTCAAGGTTGCCAAATAAGCAAGTAAAATGACATTTTATGAAGAGTTCAACTGAACCTTTTTTGTCAGGCAAAGTGCAATTACCAGATTCGAGATGAGGGCTATCATGTCTATGACCAAACACCACTACAGAAGTGCTTTATTATTGACAACTCACCATTACAAGTATCTCACAAGTATAAATCGGGCTCATTATCAACAAAGCTTCATTGGAGAATGTAGAATGGCCTCACTGTGAGCTGATGACAAACCACAGCTGGATGTTGGTGTTAGGCAACTGTCCTAAACACAAGTCAACACCTGAATAACACAGGACTTACACAGCCAATGACAAGGAGACACACAGGAAGAGTCACACCTGAACCGTTTGGATGAGACTGAAGTAAATGATTACTGGGAATACTGGAACACCGCAGTGCTAAAGGTGGTGTGCCCACCTGTTATCTGCTACATTGGATGTTAAGCAACACCCAGTGACCCTAAGGTCATTACTCCAAATGGTGGAGTAACCAGTTAGACCAACCGGGTGTTGCATACCTTTCATTAATAAACAGTGCTAAATAAAAATATGCAACATTGTGTGGTGTGCTTACTGCTTTCTTTGTTTACCTTAAATCAGGTTTCGATTAAAGATCTGGGTTTCAAGGCCAAATGTAAAAATGGTCTCTTTCACAGCAGTATGTAAGACTTCCCCCATTACCAAAGACCAGAGGTAGGAAGGGGTTAAGTCAAAATCGGCTTGAGTAACAAATCCCACCCCTCCACTGCCTGAGCTTGAATCTTTTTGCCACGCGCTCGTGGTTCAACCCTGCCAACTTTTTTGGTCCTCTCCCTTTCTCTTCGCCACAAACCTGTCAAAACCCATAAGTAAAAACATATTGGACGACCTGCACCATTTTCTTTCTTTTTTTAAATACAAACTGATGAATTTTCAATCTATGAAGCGTTTGTCTACAGCAGGACACCCCCCCCCCCCCCCCACCTTCATATGCCAGATGTATTTGTGGAGCGCAAACGGTCTTTTAAATGTTCTTATGTTGGTTAACACTCGAGGAGCACAGCCATGTCTAATTTTACCAAAGATTGCGTTTTTAATCAATTATCTAGTTGTTTTGGGGGAAGACCTTGCTGGTTGCAGTGATGGAGAGAGTGGCATGCAAACACCCCAAACCACTGGCCTTGAGAAGCCTGGACCAAAGCAGGGTTTTGCTTAACCGATATTCAACAACCATTCACGTCTCGAGCGCCCGTCAAAAGACGCGCGCGCACTGAACATTATTTCCAGAGTGTATGCGGTTTTCAGACATGACTAATGTTTTTGCTGGGTTAAAATGTTCCATAACCAACCAACTTTATGACGAGAAGTTTTAGTCAAGTATTAAAAAACAACAACAAAAACGTTATGTTGTTAAATAGGCCTTTAAGGCGTTTCATTTTATCTCCTTTCGCTATTCCTAATTTTCCTCTCACGCCGGGGTGGAGCAATGCGGTATCTTCATCTGGGGCATAATAAAGCTAATGAAGATGAGCAAATTACCACTTCTCCCATCTTAAAGGGCACTAAATGGCAGCTGTTTAAAACTTTGGATAAAGCTAGTGGGGTGAAGCGTTACGCCCTGTTACTGCGCCTGTTACCTCAGCGACAGCTGTCCCAGTAAACACTGACCGCTAAGTAATTGCTGTTTTATCACGGTTTCTAAAAACACATCTTGCTGTCCCGTCAATAGGGGATGCTAGCAGACACTCACAATAAGCAGCTTTTCCCGCTGGTACGGGCCTTGGGCTATTAGCAGCGAGGGGAAAAAACATGGTGGTTAAACGATAAGGGCTCTATGGAGGCTGACAAATGACTGACTAATGAATCTGGTAACGCGTGGCCCTGTCTTAAGCATATCGTGTCACCAGACAGTTACACGCGTGGTCTCGTGCTGTATCTTCTAAACTCGATTTCGTACACCTGGCTTAACTGGTGCAGTGCAGGTAAACTGTGCACTTGAAAACACTTTCAATTCTTAACAGTTATTTTCACCCTGCATGCAAGCAACACCATGCAGCCAAGATAAGCTTGCACGCCCCAAATCATAATTGGATCTTTTTCAGATTCAGTCTAGTCTAGACCAAATGGCTGTTTTCTGCTGAAACTAATCTGCCATTGGGATGTGAAGTCTTGTCTATCACTTCTTGTCAGCATGAGAATCACTTAGCCAGAGTGGTCCAGAAATAGTACCTGAGGAAAAAATGCACACCAAAGCACCATCTGAGCTGCTGTGGTCCTGAATCATACTGATGGGGAAAACACACTTTACCTTCATTTCCCTCATGTATGAGTAACTATAATTATGTCATTCGCTGCACACTTTATAACACTCAGGCCGTTGTAAAGCAATCAGGGAGGCTGAGAGTGATTTTGCAGGCTCTTCTTGCTCCTGTGTGTTTGGCTATATGCACACAGAATCAGGCTGTGCAAGGAAGCTGTAATGATGGATGCAGGATATAAGTGTTTGGTAGTCCACCGTGAAGCCTACATTAGTTACAGTCAGTTGTGCAAGGTGTATGCGAGAATGGAAAACCAAACCTGGAAATGCTGAGATTCACACAATTGTTTTTACACACACACACACACACACACACACACACACACACACACACACACACACACACACACCCATCTCTCCTCTGATGGCATTCTGGTTGTTGGGGGTGTGAGGGTGTGAGCAGAGGGTGAGGGAAAGATCACACACTGTGTGAGCAGAGGATGATGGAAGGACCTACCCTTTCAAATAAATGACCCAGTGCTACAGTGGGGCTGTTGCTTGTTATCACGGAAAAACCTGGACCAGGTCTGTGGAGGTCTGGGCCACGCCCCTGCCACAGACAGGCTCCGCCCGCTAGACTCTGCTCCACGTGTGTGGCCCTCTTCACGTTGTCTGCTCTCTGTTCTTTTCTCTTCTTCCCTCCGTGGGCCACGGGCCTGGGTGCACACGGACAGTTTGACAGCACAGACAGGCCAAGATGAAGCAGGACCGGAGTAACAATCGAGCAAATGTCAGTAAATCAGCAGTGTGTGAATGATATTGTGCTGTGGTCTCCTCCCTCACGCACACACACACACACACACACACACACACACACACACACACACACACACACACACACACACACACACACACACACACACACACAAGCTCAAAATCCCATCTTAACGGCATGGTGGTAATGATCCAGATAAAACACAGCCCCCTTCTCTTTCTATCCTGTTGTCCATATGCTTTGACTGTGTTGCTCTGGAGGGGGGGGGGGGGGGGGGGTGACTCACGCTTCTGGCGTGCGTGCTAGAACTGCAGCTGCGGGCTGCACCTGCAGAATGGGGAAAAACAAGCTGCCAGGCACTTGCATGAGAACACAGACCCACCCCCCCCCCCTCACACACACACACACATGCAAGCATTTACACACACACACACACACACACACACACACACACACACACAAGCTTCCACACCCACCATCACAGGCCTAAATGATTTCTGTAAACACGAGTAAAAGACTGAAACTCTAGATCTGCGTTTTTACACGTCTCCAGTTGGAACATGGCGAGGAGCAAACCCCACGAGGAGCATGAGGAATCCAGCTTGTTTTTTTACTAGCTGGAGCCGCTCAGGGTCACACTGGGAAGGGCACCGGAGCCTCTACAACCTTTACGACCCACAGCAACAAAAACTTTGTTATGCTACTGATAAAAGCTTTAATTAACATAAGTGACACTTCACTGCAGAAAATGACGCCGAGCACCTTTCAGCTAAAGATCAGAGAAAGTGGGTTTTATTGTTGGTTTTAGTGACAGTGGCAATGGCTGAATGTGTCTGCTTTTCTTTTTCGAGAGTGCTCGTTGGACTGGGCCTGTTTAATTAACTGAACTGGAAACTCAAAGGAGAGCTGGATCAAAAGGCTACACTATAAGACGTCTTTTTCTGCTCCTGAGCATTAGCCTTCGTTTTAATGCTTTTCCTGGCATTCAGAGGCACTCCAGGAACAGAAGCCCACAGACAAGTACACACTCATTACCAGTTCACACACACCCACACACACAACCTGCTACCTTCCGTGATATGCTTATAACAATGTTTAAACGTAGCGAAATAAATACTCTCTAGAAAGAAGATAAAGCTATCGAATGTCTGGTTGACCAGCTTTGACAATGCTACCATTATCAAGAAGAAACTGCACGCACGCACCCAAATGGATACATACTCTCACGTGCAAAGAGCTGGGGGGGGGGGGGGGGGGGGGTGAAGGAGAAATACGCTCCCAGAAGCTTTTGAGCAGTGTCGACCTCGAAGACCCTCTCCACCCACCGCCTGATAGTAACGTGTATCTAGGGAGAACCATTAAAGAGCTTCTCGTTAGGACGGCCTCTTTCACGGGACGTTTACCACCTGATGAAATTCGCTCCTTTCGCACATCTCTCAAAGACATGAAGATTTAGGTGGCGGGAGACGCATAAATCAGACATTGAAATTCTTCATGTGAAAAGGGCAGGCGAGAAAGTGAAGTCGTGCTCAAAGACACAGTTGGTGTGCGGCTCCGTAGCCCTGATAGCTAGTTTGTAGAAGGTTTATCAAAGGGACCTTTGTCAGTCAGTTTTTTTTTTCCTGAAATCTTGGCTGCTGCACTGACAGACAGGAAAGTTCTTGTGGCCATGACGCCAAACGCGCTCCAAGCGTGGTGCTCGTTATCATCTGACGAGAGAGGATTTGTTTCTCCTAAAGTGTCTTTCGTAGCCCCTCCGCAGAAGAGCCCACGCCCTACTTATTGCTGCTAAGAACTGGTAGCTGTGAGCAGCTCTCAGTAAGGAGCCATCACTGCCCGTCTTCTCTCACTGGAAGGAAATCAGCGGTACATCAAGGCCAGCGCTCTGCCATGGGGCCATTATTCATCGCCTTGACAGCTTTATGGTGCAAACATGCGAGGGAAGGGGGTGTGACAAGGCTGCAGGCGGGCCCTGCAGAGAAGTCGCTGCGCACGAGCTTGGCTAGGGTGCAGAGGGTGTCGGGTGGTGGCACATATTATGAGTGAAATACGCAGTTCCAATAATACTGCTTTTAGTGTGATTGCAAGATGTCCTGTGCTGTGATGAAATGCAAGCGTGGGCATCATGTTGAATAGAGCTGTATGACTTTTATAATGATGGGGTTTGACTGTAAATGCGATTTGTCAAGACCCTTACACATCTCCCATTTGTATTCTTCGGAGTATAGAGTGTTTCATAGCATAGTGATAATATAGAGTGCACGTGTGACATATCTGTATGGCTCAAAATGATGCACACACCATGCATCACGTCTTTTAAAAAGAACACGCTGCAGAAATCACTGGTTCCAAAGCAAATAACACCCAGTGCATTAGTGCGCAACCTGTTCACAAAATGGCCAACATGGACCATTAGCATGCGCCGGTGTACTACCAACATAAGCGCATGAGCACGAGCTCTTGGCAAGCGTCAGTGATGTCCCGCGTGAGGCTCGGAGCCAGGGGAGAGGTTCGCGGCGTGACAGCTCGCGGGTGTCACTGTTGCTCCAGGGGCAGGTTGACGTTGGCCACCGCACTGCAAGCCAAACATCCTCCAGGACTTATGCTCTCGCCTTCGTCCAAAGCAAGCAGAGCCCTGCAACGTGCACCTCAGACAACCTCCAACGTGTTTACTAGCCTAGTTTGCTGAAGGAATGAAGGAACACACTAGGTGTTCGAGGAGAAAAAATAAAATGTGGGCTAGGGCTTGGCACAGCTGAAGTGAAAAACATCTCTTGTGAGAGTGAGCAAACCCTACAGTATTCAGTGTTTATAAACCCGGGGCATATGTTTTGTTTTACTTATTACTCTACCAGACATGCGCTTTAAATTAGCAGCGCATTATTTTCTAATGAATAAATGAAGAACAGCCTACTTGAAAAGTATTTAGCAGATAAGTTCGCCCTGTGAAAACAATATAAGTTTTAGTGTTAATGCAATGTTTTAGTTAACTGCAAGTGGAATGATAAAGTAACAGAATGAGTAATGAGCATTTTTAACTTACAACAAATCTTTTTAGGAGAAAATAATTGCTTGTAAAATCTCAGTAGGCCCATGTCTTAATTATATCTTTAGGCTTTTTATTCAGTTTTTGAGACGTGAGGATAGAAACGTGTCAAACTAAAGAGCATAATTATTGACGAGTATAAACTAAGCCTAGTACACTCGCGAAGCCCTTTTTATCCGAAGGCTTCTATGTGCAGTTGCGCCTCGTCCCCACTAGAGGGGGACAACAGCTCCCTTCTGTGTAAACAACAGCGCCCTTCTGATGACGTGGACAGCAAAAAGCGAAAACATGGCGGCGCCCGCTATGGGGAATAATAATAGACTCGGTGATGAGGTTCATAATCTTAATTTAAAAGAAGACCTAAGCTATATGGACCATATAACTGAACTGGTTGAGAAAGAAATTGGTAGCGATTTGAAATCTCTGAGAAAAGTTAGTGGGCTTCTTGAGAATTTGACAGAAGAGAACAAATTGTTGGAGGAGCAGGTAAGATATCCAGGCATATTTATGGCAAATATGGGTGTATGTGATATCCTAGTGTATTCATAGTCCAACCTTATGGATACGGATGTTGGTATTCAAATACATTAGGGGGAAACGTGATTTCTGTTGCGGTTGATTACAGACCAGATGACTGCTGATATTTAGGAGTAAATAACAAACGGTTGTGACCAATGCATATTGACACCAGCTCTCTCTGTGCCCACAGGTGTTGACTGTGTCCAGCTCGGTTCCGTTGCGTGTGTCCGCCGCACTGTCCGTGGCGGAAACGTCTCGGGCCAAGCTAGAGACCTTGCTGCAGCAGGAGAGGGTCCTGTCCAATTCGCTGGAGCAGCATCTCCAGGGCGCACAGAGTTGGACCGACAGTCTAGGGGAGATCTTGGGACAGCTGGACACGTTGGAGAGGCACGTGAAGTACCTCCAGTGCTTGGCGCGTATCGAGGAGCTCAGGTAAACGATGAAGTAGGTGTGGTGTTCTGTTCCACTCTGTCTTCCTAATAAGTGTCTTCTATGAATCTTTTTTGTGACGTTCCTCTCATAAAAACAAAACAATAGCGACGGTATTCAGCAGTTCCTGATGACGAACTGCGTACGGGACGCGATCGGAGCCGTGGGGAGCATGGCGAGTCTGGACGTGAGTCTGAAACAGTCGGGCTGCACCCATCTGCAGGCGTTCCTGCAAGAAACGCTGCACTTTTGGCACAAGATCCTGAAAGACAAGCTCACGAGGTATCGTCTGCGCTGCATTAATTTGACGTTCGGAAATGTGCGGTGGAACCGCTTCTGACGGTCGGCTCCTCTCGATCTCAGCGATTACGAGGAGGTGCTGACCCAGCTGCACTGGCCGGCACTGTCTCCCCCAACGCAGTCTCTCTCTCCTCCGGCCAACGCTCAGGAGCTCAGCAGCCAGCTGGAGTCGCTGGTGTCTCAGCTACTCTCTCTGCAGACCACGTATCCTCTACTGCACACACGCATGCAGACCTGTACCAACCTTCACGCCATGGTGTATTTGTTTAGAAAACTCATTCTAATGATAATGGGAAAATCATTTTGAATTTTGTAGTGTAGACACTGAAATAGGCTGAATAATTAATTAAGCCTATTGTCATTGGCTTGACCTGAAAAACATTGTTCAAGCCCTTAATTAAGCAGAGGAGATGGGTTATATGTTATTAGAACAAGTGACATCCTCACTGGTCTTGACTCATCAACCAGCGATGACCTTATATCGGAGAAGAAAGATGTGCACCCTCGCCCTGGCCTTCCGCAAGTTTCTCCTCTCTCGCTGCCTGTTCAGATCATGTTGCTGCCCCTTGCTAAGAGGTTCCGCTACCACTTCACCGGGAACCGCCAGACGAACTCGCTCAGTAAGGTCTGAACATGCCTTTTTTACTGTTGGAGAAGGTATTTGTTCTTCACTATATGGGAAAAGAAACAGTCTAAACAAACAGATCATCGGTGTGTTGCATTCCTCTGTTTGCAGCCAGAGTGGTATCTGACCCAGGTTCTCATGTGGATGGGTCACAACGCTAGCTTCATGGAGGAGAAGATTCAGCCTGTTCTCGATCGCGCAGGTGCCAACGTTAATGCAAAGGTAAAAGGATTTGAAAACGCGTCATTCGACTCACTTCTTAGGTTGAGCCAGAGACATATGCGGTTCCTCCTGTGGCCAATAGGTGGAGCTGTGCCGAGGTCTCCTGAGTCTCGCCCAGGAGAAGCTTGCCCACGATGCCCCACGCCTGCTCTATGACGACGCCCTCTTCTGCCATCTGGTGGATGAGGTGCTGCAGTTTGAGAAGGAGCTTCGTACCACGCACGCTTACCCCAGCGCCTATCCCGGCGCCCTGCACATACTGCTGGAGGAGGCCGTCTTCCAGAAGTGGCTGAGCGTAGAGAGAAAGAGTGAGTCCTCATCCAGATGGAGACTGTGAGATGTTCTTCTGGGACAACTGATGGTTGTATGTGTGTTGGTTTTTTAGTGGCACTGGAGAAGGTAGATGCCATGTTGGCCACAGAAGGAGCGTGGAGCTCTCAGTACAGAGACATCACAGATGTGGATGAGCTGAAAGCCCCAGACTGTGCAGAGACCTTCATGACTCTGCTGCTGGTCATCACAGGTCTGGATCTCCTCTTTTCTTTTCGCCATTGACAAGTTCATGGTACCTGCTTGATGGAATTACTAGGAGCAGAAAGCACCTGTCATACTTCGTCAACCCTTTCAGAAAGGTACCGGTCCTTGCCGTGTTCACAAGCCCAGCTCAGCTTCCTGGCTCTGCAGAGAGAGCTGGTGGATGACTTCCGCATCCGCCTCACCCAGGTGATGAAGGAGGAGTCCAGGCAGCCACTGGGGGCCCGTTACTGCGCCGTCCTGAACGCTGCCAACTACATCTCCACCGTTCTCAGCGACTGGGGCGACAACGTGGTTAGTGATGACGGAAAAGGCAACAGAAGTGTCCATTCATATTATATTCACATCTGATAATTTGTGTATTTGTCCTTCAAAGGCGTTTACTCATAGTGACTAAAAGAAAATATACCATACACTTGGAATTCATATTTTCTAAGAATGGTAAACACAACTGTTCTTTCTCCACTGCCGTCCCTCAGTTCTTCCTGCAGCTGCAGCAGGAAGCAGTGTCAGTGGGGGAGGAGGTGCTGGGGCCCCTGGGGGCCACAGAGAGTGGGCGGCTGGCGTCCCTGGAGGGCTCTCTGTTCGAGGAACTGCTGGCTCTCCTGGAGAGGCTCAAAGGAGACATGATGGGCCGGCTGCTGGAGGCAGTTATGAGAGATGTGAAGGAGAAGGCCCAGCCATACTGCAGGGACAGGTACAGTACTACAGACCCCCAGCATTACTGCAGGGACAAGTACAGTACTACAGACGTTACTGCAGTGCTAGTGGCAGGATGTATTCTAACCTAAACAGAAGAATATTAGAAATGAAGTCCTTCCAGGGCAGCCTAGATGACTGGTGAAGTGCTTCTGCGTATGTCCGTCCACTGCAGGTGGATTTCCTTGCCGTCGCAGTGTGACCAGGCCACCATGTCCCTGTCCAGCTCGGCGTGTTCCTTCCTGCTGTGTCTCCGGGACCACCTGCTCCAGCTTGACCAGCTGCTGTGTCTGCCCCTCTTCCAGCTGTTGTGGCAGGGTCTGGCCGAGAGACTGGACCTCTTCCTCTACCAGGACGTGAGTGTCCCACAGAGACGCCCCGCGTCCCGCCGAGTCGTCCTGGTCCTCTAACCACACGCGCGTTTCTCCGTTCTCAGGTGGTCCTGTACAACCACTTCAACGAGGGCGGAGCCGCACAGCTGCAGTTCGACATGACCCGAAACCTCTTCCCGTTGTTTGGACACTACTGCAAGAGACCCGAGAACTTCTTCAAACAGTGAGCGTGTCCGAAAACATCTGAATAGTCTGAGAAAAGTTTCAACTGATTATGACGGTGTATATGAGGTGTGTGGTAAACCGTTCTTGCCGCCCCTCCCCCCCTTTATGGCAGTGTGAAGGAGGCGTGCATCATCCTTAACCTGAAGGCGGGGCCAGCCTTGCTGCTGTGTGACGTACTGAAGCAGGCGGGGGAGGGGCCAGACGAGGGCGACGCCTTCCTGAGGCCCCAGCAGCCATCCCCAGAGTCGGCGCTGAACGAGATGGGTGTTTACAGGCTGGCTCCCAGCGACGCCCAGATCCTCCTGAACCTCCGATCCGCCTGGCTCAACCACTGATGGGGGGGTTCTGAACCAACCACCCAGACTACACCCAAACAGATGACATTCCCCCGGACCTACCTGCTCGGAAAGACCCAGTGAAGTTGGAAAGAAGTTGAGTGTTTGAAGGAATCACAGGCAGAAAATGTCCACAGACGTGACAGATTTCTCCCAAATACAGTTGGTTAGCTTGGACCCATTTTACTTTTGCACTGGAACTACAAGGCAAATGGAGCTAATAGGTTTTGGAAGCTGTTCTAATGTTTTGTTCCCATCATGTCCACCCTGTTTAATTATTGAAGAGACAGGTGTTACTGCAGTTTATAGTGGTCCATCTTACCCATCTGTAAAGAGTCTATATCTTTTCAGAAGAGTGGAATAAAATCACACTGATTGTGAACACGTTCCTTTTTATTTCGTTTAAGAAGCGTGTTACGAGTTTATTTTTACAACATATTCTCTAAATTAGTGTTTCTCAATCCAGCATTCTGGGCCGACCCAGCAGTCCACATCCTGCTCTCGGCCCAGCAGGAACCGGGCCGTTAAGAGCGAACACATGGTGAGGGGACAGTGGAGCTGGGTTGGAGCCAGCGTGTGGACTGGCTGCTGAGCCCAGAAGACGGGTGAGACAATCCGCACTAAAAAGACTGCGTTCCGATTGGCCGATGTCTGCTTGGCTCATCAGACGAGCAGGGAGATGAGCCAGGCGCTCAGGGCTCTGTTCTCCACGGTGCCTCCTGTAGCGGGGTTGAAGCAGAGCTCCAGGACGCCCAGAGTCTGAGCGCTGGCCTCCGTGGGGACCTGCAGGGGCACAGACGCAGTATGGACCAGGGGCCACGATGCCGTCCAGCCTGCGTGCGCTGGGATGAGGCTGTAGGCTGTGGGGTGTTACGTCAGGTGTTCTGATGCTGCTTACCTCTGAGGCAGGAGACTTTAGATCCGGCTTCAGGAGATTCCGTATCTCCTTACAGATATGTCTGGTCTTCTCCAGCAGGATCTAACACCAACCACAGACATGACTTGCAAACAAAACCACTTCACTACTCTTTTGTCAACACATGGCCTGATGCGCATGTAGCTTCATGTAGTATTTATCAGTTCTCATATAACCCAAATCTGCACAGCGTTCATTCCTCCAGTGCCTGGTTTAGCTCAGGAATAGACAACTGATCAACCGGTAACTGAATCGTTTTGTTTCGAGTATGGAAAACGCTAAGTGCTGGCCCGAACCTGTCGATGTGGGCCGCAGTGGGCGGGTTTCTCGTATGACTTGCTGCCACGTCTACTGTCCAGAGTGGCGGTTCTGCTGGGAGCTGCCGTATCGGATCCTAGCGAGTCCACGTCAGCCTCCACACGTGCTGAGATCAGCTGGCTGTGAAGAGCTTTCAGTCTGGGGTTGGAGGATTTAAGAGCACATTCAGTAATTCAGTTTCATATTCATGAATTTCACATGGAAATCTACGGCATATCTGCTTTTGGGTGCAAGCAGATATATTAGAGCCGCATACACCTGAGGTTTTCTTGGGTGCCAAGTTAACTGGCATCATATTCGGTGCTAAATGGGACTAACCTGTCTAAAGAGACGAGTCTCTGTCCAGCTTCTAAATCGGCAAGAGCCACTGCACTGGGACGCATGGCGGACAGTGGAGCTTTGTTCATCGCAAAGACCAGCACAATCTGTGGACGAGGAGCGAGTCTGGTCAGGTAGGCAGCGGTTCGTCGCACGTTTCTCCCAGGTTGTGCTACCGAGAGCTGCCGTATGTGGACCACAGGGAGGTGGGCGCAGTACCGTGTCGGGTGGCGGTCCGCCAGGCACCAGCGTGGGTCGATGCCACTGGATGCACAGCTGTGGTGCGTCCACCGCGGCCCAGGGGTACAGGTCCGACAGAGGCTGTTTGGGCTGACACACAGAGACCTTCACGGTGTGGGACAACTGCACCCACACGCGAAGACCAAAACAAGGGATCCATTAGGACCATATAATTCGTGATTAGTTCTAATGACTTGGACCCGAGTTTTGTAGTTACCGTTTCCTCAGCGAGAAATGTCGGAGTGCGTAAATGAACTGAGGGGTTTGGCCAGCCACTAAATGTTCTCGTGAATCTACCTGCAACACGTGTGTCTCCAGGATCAGGTCAGCTGGAGGATCAGGAGTAACGCACTTCTCTCTGTAGCCGGCAAGGTGCTGACTGAAGAAAGCGTGTAGCTGATCCAGTCTGAGAGCTAGAGAGGGGTCACCACTGAGAGACAGCAAGCCCTCCACACGCTGCTCTGCTGCTGGGTAAAAACAAACACACGTGCAGGCTGTAGAGTTGGGTCATACTCCCAGGACTGCTGTGGGGTCAGGGGTCAGCGGTACCTGGCTGTGTGCAGATGTGCCTCAGATTGAGCAGGTGTGTGTAGTAGCGGGACAGGTGCACCCAGGTGAGCTGGCGTTGTTGCCCACGGCTCTCCCCATTATCTGTGTCTGCAGACCAGCTGGGGCAAAACTCCACAGGCTCCTCCGTCCCCCCTGATGTTCAAAACCACACACACACACACACACAGAATGGGTCGAGATGCATCAGAGTTGAATACTAGAGCACAGAGCACAATTTAAGCACTGTGTATAGTGCTGGGCATTTGTCCTAGACAACCCTTTGATTTACTTGATTTCAGAATGGCCTTACATACAAGTTAACAATGTTTAAAAAAGATCCAAAACTGTCATGTCTGAATTTTTCCACCCTACTATTTGCATGATGCTGCCACTTTTCTTAAAATCAGAGCCGTGTTATCGACGTGAACTCCAAAAGGAGCCATCTCTTAGATTAGATATTAATTATTTAGACGGAAGGAAGATGATTACTGATACATTTCTCTTTGCATTTGCTTAAGAAACAGTAAAGGTGGCCATTGGGCAGGAGGAGTTACATAAAACATGCTAACAACTTTTTTTTAATGATTTGCTGAAGACGTTTACCACAAGGATGGAGCAGGTCATTGGAGACAAAGCCAGGAAGAGCTTTGAGTGACACGAGAGGAATATGTACACCAGTGGTACCAGTGAAGCCACGTAACTGGAAACAGTTTGTAAGAGCCTCCATGGTCTATTAAACACAACAGGAAGTCATGAACCTAACAGTAAAACTGAACCATGACTCATTAATTTTACCACAAACTCATCAGCGTGTAGTTGTGTGGGTCTCACCGTTGTAGCGGCTCTCGTGCACACCCAGAAGAGCAGTAGCTGACTCTGACCCACCGTTAAGTTCTTACTGAGCTAGGGACAGGAAACACAGCACAACAGAGTGCTCAGTAACGGTTCTGGTTCTGGAGGACCTGGTGAACATGAGGCTGGGCGGAGATGTTGTAGCTCCTGTTCTGACCGTCTCCTCCTGGCCAAGATTCTCAACGTACAGAAATGTGTCTCAGGTGAGCGCCCACAAAATCCCAGCTCCATCATCATTACCTTGTCTGAACTGGTAGGTATTGGAGCAGGTGTAGCGGTGGGTGGAGCCCCAGCTACACCATCAGTGCTCATTCGCCACTGCTCCAGGTATATCAGAGCCATTTCCACATAACACTTATGGATTAACCTGCAACACGGACCAACACAAACACACACACAAACACACACACAAACACAAATACCAGACTACATACAAATCTTTGAATCTGAGAGGAGCACCTAATGCAACAATAGTGAATAATAATAACTTCTCAATAATAATGAATAATAATTAAAGGCTTGTGTAAAAATACACCGGATAGTTACCATCACACACACATTACTCACTGCAAATTGTGGGTGTGTGAATGATTGATCATGATGCTCTTCAGGAAGGACTCCACCACTCCTTGGTGCTGAAGGGGTGTCAGTGCCGTTAGGACCCTGCCCACCTTTCCTGCAGGAACACCGGCGTGAGACGAGCGGGAGCGCATGCAAGCAGCCCCAGCCCCGCCCACTGGGCCCCAGCCCCTCCCACTGGGCCCCAGCCCCGCCCACCGGCGTGCCTCACCCTGGTAGTAGAGGATGTCAGCTTCCAGCTGGTGGTGGCGGCTGGCAGAGGCCTGGGCGATGGTGAGGGCACGCTCCAGCACCTTCTGAGTGGCCAGCCACGACCCCCAGGGTCCTTCACTCTCCCCACTGGAGTTCTCCATGGCCTGCAGGGCTTTGCAGAGACCTGGCACACATGGACACGTCCACACACCTCACTGGATGTGAATCATCATTCCGAATATAACTAATAACATATATATAATGATATAGTTACAGATAATTTATTTGTAAACTGTTATGTTTACATTTATTTAAATCTTACGAGTGCTTACCCAAGCGCATAGTTGCCCTGGCCAGCAGAGGGAGCTGTGGGTGGTAGATATTCATCAACCCTGGATTAGAGGGCAGTTCCAGGTCTCCCCCAGCTTTCAGGACTATACACTCACCTACAGCGCACAACTGTGAAGAGAGAGAGAGAGAGAGAGAGAGAGAGAGAAGGAGAGGTGATTCTGAAAGGCACTCGTGGTGAGATGTAAGGATGTAAGGAAGGAGATGTCTCTCTTATGTTGTGCTACAGTTGTGCAGCTGGGCGGCGGTGTCCAGTGTCTAGTGTCTAGTGTCCAGCTGGTGTGAGGGGACAGAAGGTGCAGAGACCTGCTGGCACAGCAGCTCCTGAGCGAGGAGGTCCAGTGGCCGGCCGGACGAACCTCTCCGCTCACCCAGCAGCACGGTGGCCTCCGCGAGAGCCAGACGTGAGTGCCGAGACAGAGGGCTGCGGGCAGACAGCAGACTTACCGCCTCCTGAACACACACACACACACACACACACACACACACACACACACACACACACACACACACACACACACACACACACACACACAGACGTTATGTAATGAATGTGAAGGGGAGGTGTAGGTCTAGGGTATTGGAGATGGTTGACAAGCCTGCAGCATGGTGACGCTCTCTTCTGGAGCTCGCCCACAGTGCGAGTGCAGCTGGACCCCCAGCAGGAGCAGCAGGGCCTGGGTGTCCGGGTCGCCCCAGGCCTCCGCCTCCGCAAGGCCATCCTTCAAGAGCCTGTCTGCCTCCGCGCTGCTGTCCAGACCTGCGAATGCACACGATTGTACAGGTGTCTCACCACAACTGGTTAGCAATCTACAAGAAAACTGTTTTCCATATTAAATCCGGGAAGTTCAAACACGAAGATTCCTAGAGCTGCTCTACAACCATGGCATTATCAACCAATCAGAAGCCTCAAAGGCCGACATAATCAGCTTGACATTCAGTCCATTAAATAAAGTGACGTCAGTCACATCATGGCAGATACTGGGCACAGAATGCGTCAGTCACTGATTTTGGGGGCATGGCCTGCTGACCTGGGACGAGGGCGGTGCCGGGGATGTGCGCGGTGAGGCTGTGCACCGCCCCCAGCCTGCAGCGCAGCCAATAGGAGCGGCCCATTCGCTCGAGGGCTTCCACCGCAACCGGGACGTCCCACGGACGCCGCCCCCGAGACGGATCCGTCTGCGTCTGCGCAGGGACAACAAGGGACAGCGGGTCACAACAGTGAGCAGACTGCTTGGATTTGCATAAGCAGGACGGAGGTGGGCGTGGCACAGTACCTGCTCACAATCGAGCCTGCCGCGTTCGGACCGCCTGAGCGCGGAGGCGGGCGGGCCCTCGGGACCCGGCGGAGGGATCTCGCGCTGGAACAGAGGAGAGTCCTGCAGCAGCCTGAGCGCAGACGTCGCCAAATCCGCGCTGTGTGAGGACGAGTGGAGAACTGTTACACACACACACACGGAGACGTGCGAACACGGCGAGATATCTTTCTCCTTCACCTGCCGGCGGTCTGGCCCTCCTGCAGGCTAAGATTGGACAGTAGCAGTCGTGTGTCCACGGCCAGCTCCAGCTCCTCTGGGTCCCTGTGGATGTTCTTCAGGCCGAGGAGCTCGGGCCACAGCTGGACGGACGCCTCTCTGAGCAGCAGAGCCTGCAGGGGAGGACACGTCCTTCACGAGGACACCGGGCAGGGCGAGTGGCGGGAAATGCTTGCGATTTTTCATAAACCATAATAAAAAAGTAGTAATGGGCACCTTGACTTGGCCCAGGGTGAGCTCCTCCCCCGGGGGGTATAGCTGAAGGCCTTTGGGCCTGCTGCTGTTTGTGGTGGGACTACTGCGAGGAGACTGATCAGTGGTGATGTTGAGGAGGCCGGAAGCGGTAAAGCCCTCCTGTATGACACTGCATGTCTCCTGACTCTCCGATACTTCTGTGTAAACACGTACCACATGCACGTCGCAGATTCAGGTCAAAACACCTTTATCTGTTTGTTATTTACAAAAGGCACACCTTGCTAAGTGGCTTCTGAACCTGGATTTGACGGTGAAATGTTTTGTTTCATTCCCTGAGACTTTACTGAGCCCTGTACCTGAGGTCCACGATGTGGTGGGTGCAAGGGCTTCTGGGAGCTCGTGAATAGTCCCGCAAATGGCTGAGATGAGTTGAATCTTGGCCAGGAGGAGACGGTGGGTCAGGACAGGGCCGTACAGACTTACGACATCTCCATCGGGCCTTCTGTTCACCAACTCCTCCAGGACCTGGTGGAACCCAAACAGTTGCTGAACATTTTGTTCTGCTCGTTAGGGAGGGCAGGAGTTAAATCTGCACAACAGGTGCTTACCTGGAGATTACACGGATCCGTGAGAGGTTTATGGTTCATGAACAACTTCTGCCCCTGTGGATACAGTACCCAGCTCAATGAGGTAATCTGTTCTAGTCTACCATTGTTTGCACTTTCACCATTACAGGCAAAGCAAAGTTTTTACACAGGAAAAGTATTCGGAGGAAACGGGCCGGGCGCTGGGATTAGCGCTCTACCTGGTCTTCTGCCGCTCCGCTGCCTCTATTGTAAGACCGTGGGACGTCTCCGCCCAGCGTGAGACTGTGCAGCTCCGTCACCGCCTCCGCAAACAGACTCAGCTCCGTCAGCGCCCGCACCTTTCACGCACAGCGCAGGGGTCACGCACGTCACCCAGGCAACCAGCGACCTCAGCTTTTCCACACAGGAAAGCAGGTAGAAGGTGAGACGGACCGAGCGTCCTACGCACCTTCAGTATTCGGCAGCCCACGGTGAGATACGGGTCCCGACACACCGTACTGGCCACGTACTGGTAGAGGGCCAACAGGGGAAGAACCTGAAACCACACACACACACGCAGTGGACCAACA